>NC_136544.1:15593344-15863344 GCF_910591455.1 Pholis gunnellus
TAACACCCATCACCGTCATCTCTCGTGAGACAGACCCCCATGTTTGTTGTTTCTAACATCGTGAGAATAGCTGAACATCTGTCTGAGCATATTCGCCCGTTAGCGTTGTGACAGTAACGGTTTTAACGGTCGAGATGTCAGATGGAGGAGCTGGTGTAGTTACCGCTGAAGACCATGGCCGCAGAGGCTCCCATCACAGCGAAGAAAGGCGCGTACTCGGGGCTCTCCGCAGAAGACATTCTCGGCACTTTTCTCGGGGCGACAACAGCTATATGGCAGACTATCTTCTTCTTTCTTTATTTAGGTTCCCCTTTTCCCACCGTCAGCTTTTGGATAGGTTAAAACACTGAGAGGGGGGGTGACAACGTAGCTGCCAGCAAAGAGCACCGGTGTAGAAGAGGAAAATGGCGATACGGAAAAAGTCACATGACTAACCATCTCGGAACGATCCATTTGTGTGGACACGGGGGTGCGCAACACAAACAAGGGTCGAAATAACTAACCCTTGTTGTTTAATGCACCGTAAAGTATACTGTACAAATTATTCTCATTTGATTGCAATTTCTTTTACACGCACACTAGTTTGTAATACTACAATGTATTATATGAGTAGTTTGTACAGTGTGTAGGCTATAATATGGTATGTTCTGCTGCAAGTGTACTGACTGCAGTTGAAACGCTGGTTTACTACATGCTGGCGTATTTATTATAGGTTTTAAGTAGATAGTCAAATCAACCATAAACAATATTTTTACTCTATAATTTAAAAAAATGGAACAACAAATAAACAAGAATAATATAGAGGCACAGTGTCCATAATATCCAGCATATAGCCACCCTCATTTAAAGCATGTGTATGTTGTAAAGGTTTTTTTTGTATTGACAAGGAGAGGTAATTTTAAATCAACATTAGACTTCCTCTGAGACTCAAACACACTAAGACTGTCTGACCTGGAGACACATCCTGGGTCTCTGCCTTTGTCAAGGTGACACTGTACAAACCTAATGTCCGCTATAAGAACATGTCACCTCATAATTCACCTCAGGACATTATTCTTTTGGGCAAAGATTACATTTTTAATCACATCCTATTTTACCTTCTTTACACAGTTTAGTTTTTTAAAATGTGCTTTTCTCTCAGAGCATCACCCAGTGAGTCTTGATGACTATACAAGTTTGTTATCTGTTTAGTTTTATATCCTAAGACCAGTTTGGGTTTGAAAGATATTTTCTTTTGTACAAGACAAGCATAATTTTTGTTTTAGCTTTTTATAATCCATCTCCTTGAAAATATTCATGTACAGTTTACCTTTTCAGAATAATAATAATAATGATATAATCCTCTTTATTCATAGAGCACTTTTTGTACAAAGAGCTTTACAGAGTTTTACGGAGCAAACGAAGTGGGAATAAAATAGAATGGATAAAACATTTAGTATAAAAGAGAGAGAGAGAGAGATTAGATCAAACATTACATAAAGTGACATCGCTTACCCTCCAGAATATTACAACAGAAATATGTTTACTTTTATTTTCACCACAACACAACTGTGTTGCCAATTTGCCTACTGAGGAACGCCCTGCAAAGAATTGTCTGTGCATAAATAAACAATTTAATTAGAGTGCTGTCCTGCATCTGATGTCTGATCTTCACCACAGCCACCTCTGGTTGAAGTGTCCTGGAGCAAGGCACTAAACCCTCACCTTGTCCACAGGTGGGGGTCATCAACCAAATATAATAAATGAATTTACTCACATGATGAATTAATGCATGCCTTGTGGAAATTTTGACTTTTATGATCAATAATTATCCAAACATTTTCTTCTGGCAAAAAGAAAATATGCTGCGGTATATACTATATAGTATATGCTTTATGTACGTTTTAATGACACTTCAGCTCCAACTCCTTCGCATGGCTTCTGAGGGATCTTATAAATTCTTTAAAATGGGGTCTTATCAACTCCTCCATTTCATTTTTATTGTAATCTGGTTGCTGTGGTGGTGTAAATCCGAAGCCCCAAAACAGAAAAGTACTCTGACGTTCCCCCAAGAATTTACTTTTTGTATACTGGGGTGAAAAACACCTTCACTACTTGGTCGACATGTACCATGCAGCGTCTGCCTCACTCTAACATATTATTTAGGATTTGAGAAGAAATCAACCTCCCTCAGTGCTACTTGTATAAAGTTTCTCTCTGCCTTTAGTTCAATTGTGTCTCGATAGTGTACTTAAATCTTATGTGCTGCACACACATGACTGTCAGCAGCCTCTCCACTGCATGTCATAAAGAAAAGCTATTCGCTCAGGTCAGAGCGCAATCATGTGACCTGATCCAAGTTCAACAATCACTTCCTTACAGTAAGAAGGGAATATGTGTTGACTTTGTTGGTAGCATACATAAAATGATTTTTGTTTGCTTTGCAGGCCGTTTTAAAAACCTGAAACAAGTTGAATCATGTAAACGTTGCAGCAAACAAACTGGCGCGTGTTGCAATATGTGTTGTACGCACACGCAATGCTTGATGTTGTGAAATGTTACTATACACCACTTATACTTTTTGTAGTGTTTTATTTGAATTATGTGCATTTTTAAAGAAAAAAATATTTTATGAGACCCTGAGTGTTGCAAGGTAGCCGAATCGAACCAGCAGTAATATATGGAGGTATAACTTACTATTAAGTACCAATATACCTTTATTCTAACAGTATCCACATCGCCATCTGTTGGCTGGTTTACTGGCTGGCATCCTGTTGAATTTCTTCCTCCCTATAAATCAGAGCTTCATACATGCTTAAACATGTTTTTAATGATAAATTACAAACTGAAATTTAAGTTAAATTGATGCTGAAAGAAAGATGATCAGTTCTCAAGTGTTAGACTTACTTTAATTATCTTAATAATTGTGTGTGTGTGTGTGTGATTCATGTGTGGGAATCAGATGCAAGATTATATAATAAGATATCACAAGCAAAAGAAAACTGACCGCAGGTTACAGACACATTGTATTTTAATGAAAGATTAGGTTAAAATAATACACATTTAATGAAAGAAGCAGACATTTAAAAAAGAAAAAATAATCACCATAAATATGCTACATAATCCTAATCACACTTTGCTCTAACACGATTGAGTAAATGGATCCGTAGGGCAGCTCCGTGTTAGGCTACACACACACACACAAACACACGTAGGATAGATCTCATCAGCATTGAGTAAAAGTGAAGATATCCCAACTGTGCAGCGGAAACTCTAGATGTGAACCCCAGGCTAATGCTTCACAACACCACCCAGCTAAAGACATCTCAACGCGCGCACACACACACACACACACACACTAAAATGTATACCTACAAGCAGAAGACACTCATACCAGATTTAAGAATTCCTGCAGGAGACTTTTGTGGGCTTTAATTAACGTCACTAATTCAACATCCTGATTGCCTTTAGCTAAATATGAACAAGTGTTTCAGATCTTACCATAAAAACATGAATGTCACTGATAAAAAATAAAAAATAAACTCTTACTGCTTTACACATTCCCACCCTGTCATCACTCAGAAGTGATCTACGGGTGAAACAGGCCGATACACTTTACTCAGTTTGGGCCAGATTGCTCTAAATGTTCACCGTAAACTCAAAAAGGATAACTGCATCTGATATGTAAGAAGGTCAGATTATTTGCAGTGGCCTCGTCCCCACACAGCGAGACTGTTTAGCGCTCATCACTCAAACACGCGCTTTAAAATCCCACACGCACTCCTGCCTGTGTGACTACGTCTCCCAGCCTTTCACACACACACACACACACACACACACACACGCACACACACCCTGCACTCATTCAGTCCATGTCCCCAGCACAACCAGCAATCTGGATAGCAAGATCAGCAAATGTGTTGTTGTGGTCGCTGGAAAAAAAAACATGAAGAGCAGAAAAAGATATGGCATCACATGCTATTCTTTGCGAAGCCGCACGAAGTGAAAGTGTGACACGGCGATGGCTCGTACGCGGGATGAGGAAGCTACACTGGAACCCCTTTTTAAGTCGAAGGGGGATGCAACCTTTGAAAAGAAAGTCATGAAGAAAGATGAAAATGTCCTTCTCAGTCCCAGCCGTTGTCCTTTATCATGTGGGACAGCTCGATGATGAACTTCCCCTCCTTGTACTTCTGGCTCAGCTCAAAGGCTTGTTCCTGCAGAAGGAGAAGAGCAGAAGGGTTATTAAAGTAAAGCCCAGGACCAGTCTCATTAAAAGGACATTAACAGGTCATTTACTTCAACTACGATACTATTTATTTATTTTTTCAAAGATGCATTTGAACCGATTACTGTGTAGATTTTTCTTTTTTTGCTAAATGATCACATGTATCTGTAGCTTCAGCCGAAGAAATAAAAGATATTTTTCCTCCAAAACCGTGTCGCATTTTGAGGAAATGTGTGCTTCACTCTGAAAACTACTACCTATTAATAACCTTCCTCATGGAAATAAAAGAACGATGTCATCTGCAGCAACATCATTAAATGTGTAGAGAATAAGAAGTGGGTTAAAAGGTTACATAGTAGTAGCTACAACGCTGATTACAAAAGGTGCCATGAGGGGGCCACAAGAAATGTGATTAGTCAGCATGATCTGTCTTTGTTTTTTCCCAAAAGGATCTGTTACAAGTGGAGGTCGTTGATAATGAAGTATCACTATCAGTTTGATTCTGCTTTTCAGTGGCACACATTTAGCAAACCTTTTGTTTGCCTCCTTCACTCAAAAGTAAACAGTTGTGGAATAAAAGGTAAAGCAGGACACGGATCGGATGACTTGCGCTACATCCTGCTAGTGTTACCGGGGAGCCGTCAACGGGTGAAATCTGACGCTGAACTGTAAATCAAAACCTGGCATCTGTGGAGCCATGTTAACCCCTTTGTTCACACGGACGTGCTTACATATTTCCAGCCCAGCGTGGTGTGACAGTTTTCACAGTAGATGTCGGCGACAGCGTGAAGTCCTGTGAGCAGCAGCCTCTCCTCCGCAGGACCACAGCCGACGTTCACTCTGAAACCAAAACGCAGGGTTGTCAAACAGCAGCTCCTCTCTGAGCCACAGTAATTAAACTACTCTCATTACCCTGTAAAGCAGTAAAAGGACCTACTGTCCTATATTGCTTTTTTTAAAAGGGAAAAAAAAAGACTACGGTTCATGAAACAGTCATGGGGAGGACTTTCCATGAAACCATTAAGAACAGAGCTTCACTAAAACAGATGATCAGCATCTATTTGGTTTAAACCTTGAAGTTAGATTAAGTGCTCGAGTTATTTAAAAGGCACTTTAGGGTCAGAGCCTGTGTATTTATGACCCACTAACCCAGAAGTAGCGTGACCGAAGTGAACTTCAAGGTTCACTCGAGAGAAAATCAAATTATCTGTTGGCAATGTGGTTTGTGCAAACATGTCTGATACTGGGACTTTGTTTTCATGGACAACTTGACTATTGAAATGATACGCTGGGAAAACAAAGCAGATCATACGCCAACAACTTATTTTTGTTTTTATAATAACACACAAAAATAGTTGATCTAATACCAACACTAATCTATAAAGATTTGATAACAAAGCAGTAAATAGTAAGGAACATTAAAAGAAAGTACATTTTAAAACTGAAGTCACTTTTTACTCCTCTACACAGTTATGGAGATAAAAAAATAAGATTTGAAATCTAATACATGAATAGCCTTAGCTACTTTTCTACATGCGTTGTGCTAACGTGTAGTAATATTTAAAAACAAAATACTCACACAGAGTTGAAAAGGTAGGCTCGGCCTTGACTGCCTTGGAAAGACTAAGAAACAAGGATGAACAATAAAATCAGAGGAGAAAAAAATGCTTCCACAAACAGACTATGAAATAGATTTTTTTTTTTTTGAAATTCCAAAATGTCTACTAACTGGGATATTCCTCTTTGCATTAGGTCAGTCCAGTTTTTCCAGCTCTCCTACTTTGTAAACTATGTGAGAGTCATCGGGCGGTGCTGTGTAGCACCTGAAAGGATTATTCACAACACAAGAGAGTGGCAGCATACCAACCAACCTTGGAGATGAGATCGTCATGGTTTGCCAGATGGGCGCGACAATGCACACAGCTGTAGCGACGGTGGCACGAGTCCAGGTACGCCTGGAACGTCTTGGCCTTTGTCAGCTTCACCATGTCTGAGGAAGAAGGATCGTAGAGACAGACAGGTTTTACATCAGCTTTTAACACACCTGATAATAGCGACACAAGGCTGCAAGGCTTTCACCCAGATAATAAACTGAGGCTGGAACTGACCAGACATTCATTCTGACAATCAATATTTACCAATGATTGGCTGGTTGCAGCTTTACAAATACTTTGCTGGCGTTTGTCTTTTTTTCATATGTTTAGTGAAGTGTGTATTAATAAAAGACATTATAAAGACAGAACTCTGGGCTCAGGCACCTGCTGACTTTGACACTTTATTGACCAAGTTAATCGATTAAAAACGACAAAGTCCAAAAGCAAACAAAAAAGGACGATAAGGTAGGAAGCAAGTATTATGACATACTAAGTCAAGTTCAAATCTAAATGATAAGATTGGATTTATGACCTCATAACTTTTACTTTGTATCTCATTATTGTAATATATATAAATAAGATTACCAATTTGGGCTATGTTATATAACATGACATACCATGACTATTTAAAAAAAAAATCTGAACATTTAATCTGTTATTATATTATATCTGCAGACAGCATCAGACAATCTATTTGAATCAGAATCATATTTTTACTTTGCTCTAAATGTACTTAGGCACATTCCAAAAGAACAACTTACAGGAATAGACAAGCAGAAATACAGCTTAAAAACAAATCACAACAAAGCTGAAACAAGTGGCTAAAAATAGAACTATTACGTAAGAAGGTGGAAAGAATAAGCGTAACGTTACATGAAGATACCTCACCTGCTCTAGCAAATAATGAGCTGAAACGTTAATCGTGTAGCCGGTCTTCTTATGGTCGCTGTGCAGAGACTTGACATGTGGTCAGACTAACATTAGATGAAGCATGAACCGTTTTGCATCAACAAAGAGTTGGTGGAGTCGTTATGAAAACACAGGTCAGGCAGCTTGCTTCCTGGTTGAGGACAGTCTGCACAAACAATCCTCGCAATGCAATCAGACAACCTCCATTTAATCCCCCTTTGCAACGCGTGTTGCGCCATTTTATGCACCGCTCAACACTAATGACCGTCTGTCAGTCGCCTAAATAATGACACAAACGGCCCGATGCGTCCGTCAGCTCTGACCTAAGCTAGCTCGTTAGCTACAGCTGGCTAGCTGAAGATACGCAATGCAGGAAATCTCCGGGTGTCCGTGGACTCACCTGATAGAAGCTCCTCGCGGGCTACACGGCGGACCAATATGACTGACAGCTTAAAAAAAACATCTAATTTAAAGCAGGCACAATGCGGCTCGTGGTCGACCACGCGCAGACGGCTCGGACAAAGACAACACAGCCTGTGGTCTGTTGCAGCGGAGCCCGGTTACCCGCGTCTCTCTCCTTTTGAATCGGAACCCGTTCCTCCGCGGCCTCGGTTAAAAACAGGAGCTGGGATCCGACAATGCATGCAGGCTTGCGGGGTGACGGGGTGGCAGTGCGGCGGCTCCGACGGGAGAAAAAACAAATGTGTTTTGTTTATTAAAACTCGCAGGAGGAGGAAGTCTGAAGAGTGCAAAACAAATCCCCGTCGACCAATGGGAGGCGACCGGTGACGTCTAGAATGTGGGTCAACCAATCAGATTCGACTTCACATGAGCCTTTTATGGCTACCAGTGTGGTTGCTGTTATGTTATTACTGGGTTATCACATCCTGCTGGTGGATTTGGGATAAAAAAAAAAAAAAGTCCCTCAGACTGGCTGCAAACGTGTCAAACTTACACAATGCATGGAACATGTATTTGCGGTTATGTGATGAGATTCAAGAAAACATTTGATTTCTAGAGACATGAGAAGTGATTTTGGTTGTTGTGGTCTCTTGATTTTGTTTGCATAACTGTCTCGAGGCCGTGTGTAAATATGTAGCCTACATGTTGTATGCAGGCCAGTTGCAAGGAGGTAAACAGCACAGCACCATCAATCCTCAGACATTTTACTAACTCCTAAACACACTCTGCAAAAGATCTTTAACAAATCAAACAAGACAAACAGTACATATTCTTATTTAAAGTTTGTTTGTTGACATTCTTTTAATGATTTATTGATTATCACACTTGTTGTAGATTCATTTTTCTGACAATTGATTAATCGATAAAATAGTTTTTAAGGTATTTAGTTCCAACTTGTGTAATAAAGTATATTACATTACATTGCAGTCATTTAGCAGACACTTTTATCCAAAGCGACTTACAATAAGTGTATTCAACATAGGTATTCAAGAGAACTACTAGTCACCAGAAGTCATAAGTGCATCTCCTTTTTTAAACACGCATCTAAGAGCATAAACCAGAGTAAAAGTACAGTGCAGAAACAAACTAATACGAATACAATAATTGCAACAAACTAATACGAATGGATCTATCTATATGGATCTAAACCACACTTAATGACGATCAAAATAATACTGGTGAAATGCCATGTGTCTTAAACCGCAGCTACCGACCTGGTTGTGTGTTCACAAGAACACTATTTCTCTCATTTAAACCTTTGCTCTTTGCATCTACTGTATTAAAGACTTCAGTCTGCACTGATCCACTAATAATCCATTCACTCACTTGTCACACTGCAAAGCAGGTCAGAAAAATGCAGCCTTTGTTTCAGCACTAGACTGGTTGTTTATTCTCACAGCGGTGGGGCCGGACTTTGACCGTAGCCTGGGAAAACAAGGACACAGGTGAAGCTAACTGCACATGTCAACCCTCCGCCTAAGTGAGCCTGTACAGTAGATAAGTGACTGTATTAAACACTTCATTAATGACACTCTACTCACCTGTGTGGATATATTTGTAGAACAAATAAGTATACATTTTATTTTATTTCCAGCATGTTTGTGTTCTTTTCATCTTAATACCACAAAAAGAACATATAAGCATACATCCAAGTATACTGTCCCAAATCATGTATTTCTAAAGTCCATCACTCACTCAAACCAATCAAATAATGCCAGAAAATAACGTCAAACACAGTCAAAATAAAGTCACGTTTTCTCTCCGGTGCAGCTGGTTAGATATTCACAAACACTTAATTATTCTTATGATCCTTATTGTTATTTTAGTATCAATATTATTACTATTGTTATTATTATAGCCATATGTGTGCATGTGCACAAATATATGTTTTTTTCCCCTTTCACCACTTAAAGAAATGTTTTAAATTTAATTTTTACAAATGTTTATTTATTAATTTATTCCTCAATCTCCTCCACATGCACATTCGTCTTATCGCTCTTACTCATACATGAATACACAACACACTTTCACACGTGCACAGACACGCATACAAAACATAAAGATTGTCTACTTGTCTGTAAACCTATGTCTGTCTAGTTTGTCACTACTCTTGTACTGTGACCCATGTGCACTAATGAAAAGGGAAAACTTCACTCCGACAGCGTTGTAGTTGCTGCTGAGATGAATCCCACTGGGCTGTGTTTGACACACTGAGGGTGGAGGCCGTGGAAAACGACCCGATAGCAGATAATTGTATCTACAGCGAAGGCTTGAGATTAAAGAGTTGAATGATAATTCTGTTCTGTTTAATAGAACAACAACTCCTCCACTGATCTTGTCACGGTGAAGGTCTCACGCTTCTTGTATTTACTTTTCTTTCACAGTCTTTTCTTCACACAGTCCTCCCTCATCAGAAAGCTGCTGAGTTATCAGTTGTTGTTGGGATGTGAGGGCGTGTTTGGGTTCAGTCCTGACTTTGGTTTCTGCAGAGGTAGCTGGACAGAAGAGTCGGGTAGTCACTCATCACCCCTGTGGCCCCGACTTCAAATGCAGCCTTTATGTCGTCGTCTTTATTGCACACAAACAAATGCACCTGCAGGTAAAGTTAAACGAGTCAATCATGATGATCGGTTCGGGGTCCTGCAGACCTAACAGCTAAAAAAAAAAAAACATACTTAAAATAGTTTTTATTACCTTCTTAAATAAATAGGGAGTAGATGATGTCAACAAAACAACAAGGGTGAGATAGAGTCCTGTTCTCTGTCATCCGTCCTGCAGCTTTGAGCTACAGTACGTGACTCGACCATCAATAAAACTAAATTTGAGCAGTCGTCTGGGCTGTGACAGACCAAATACAGCAGACATCGGCTCAAAGTGAGACCTCGGAGCATCACTTGTTCACACTGCAGTGTGGACAACTAACTGACATCAATGCCGAGGCAGCAGCATTGTGATATTCTTTAGTGTTAGAAATATACACAGAGTACTTATACTAACATATTAGGCTTCTTTGTTACTATCATGATGTATCACAGATGATTGTCTCACAGTGTTTTACTGAAAGAAGGTATCTCCAGTTACCTTTCATTCCCACTTCTAATATTCACACAAGCCCACGTTTTGCTGCTGGAGGAAATCTCAGCCCTCTGTTTTCATTCTGTTGACGAGGGGACAAGCTGTTCTTAGTCACTACGTCAGAATCACTCATAAGCATTCAAATGCGTTGAGGTCCTCAGCAGCTGACAAGACTGCGACATGTGACTTCAATTGTTTTCATGCTCAAACTATTCAGTGACCTCTCATGACCGGACGATGGGGGTGACCTCATCCCGGGCGGAGATGACTCACATCAGGACAGAGATGATGAGCCCAACACACTCAGAGTGGCTGCGTGAGCGTCACTGTTAGTCCTGAAACACTGACGTGTGATGTGCATTAAACCATTCAGCGCTTTGGTTAAATTAGGTCCAACAGCTGATCAGCTATGTCTTTTGTTTTTTTTGCATCCGGGAATTACAATTTGAGATTTCTCTTATTGTTATTGTAGCTGAAATGTCGGACACTGACAACAATAACTTTTTCAACATTGTGCAATATTACATTCAATATATCATGTGCATTATTACTTTTTATTACTTTTCAATATCATTGTCGATATTACTCTAATTTTAGTTAACTTATTTTATAATAGAATTTATAATAATAGAAGTTGCTATTCTTATTAGAATTACTTCTTATACATTTTACATGTATTACTCTATTGTTGATATATGTTTTTATTTGAATCTATCGTTTTTCTATTATTTTCTTTAGATCAATCTCTGGCACAAGAATTTGCTTCAGTTCATGGAAACTGTCAGAGTATCTCTGGTCCGATTATCTAGTACCTTTGGTGTTTATATTCTTATCTAAACTTGTTAGTGTTTTACGGTTCTTGTCTTCTATCCATTCCTGATGCACCTAAACATCCATCGTTAACTCTGTCTCTACGTATGTAGATTCATACCTGAATTCCACGAGCTGAGAGATGTTTGAACAGACTCTTCCTCATTGTGACTCTGGAATGACAGCAGAGGATCATTTAGTTTTTACAGAAATAGCAGTAAAACACCCAGAATTTGCTGCCACATAAACATTATTGTACAGCATTGAACATGCGATTCTGCATAAAAGCATCACCCCTTCTGTGGATAATCGTCTCAGTCGTTCCTTAAGTTATTTCCTCTGACGTGGTTGGTGACGTCCGTTCTAAATTTCAACATCAAAACAAAGTCACAGGAAACTTGACTCACGTTTCTATCAAAGAGATGATCAGCTTGTTCCTCAGGATGCGCTTCTCTGGAATGAACGTCCTTCAGCACACAGACACAGACAAAGAAACATCAGACACATCTGTATCGTGAGACATTCATCTCTCATCAAACATCAAATTGGAGAAGGAGAAATAAATAAAGTAGTAACTAACAAAGTAGAAACTCAGATTAACGTGTAGCCTGGGCAGCGGGGGAGGGAGCAGTTTGCTGCATGATAACACACGCATGGACACACACATGGACTCGACATGCAGCCACACCTGTTGATGACGCGAGGCAGGTAGAACTGCAGTAAACTCTCCCCCAGCGGCATAAAGGGCAGCAGGCCGGTGTAGAAGAGAAGCAGAAGCAGCACACCTCGGCTCTCTGAGAAGCTGTACGGCATGGAGCCGTTCTACGAAGAAGCAGAGAGACAGTTCTCTCTTTAAAACAAGCAATCACAATATTGTATGAGGCAAAAAGAAAGGCGACGTTGGCTGTGACTTGATGTTGCACAAGTCACTCTGTCTCCCCCAGGTGGTCTATGTACCGTTATGCGGCATTCCTTCATGATCTTGGATTTCACTGAGGCCCAGACGGTGATCTCCTCCCTGTTGTAGCAGCGAACCAAGTCAGACACCTACACACAGACGAGAGAGGGCGAAGGAATAATGCGATATGAAGGAGTATCAGCGTACATTCATAAGCAGGATGTGTTGACTTTAAAAGAGAGCACTTTCACATGTGTGAGTTTAAAGCAACTAGAAGTCTAAAATGCAGGAACTTTGATTATAAAACTGCAGTCAAAGACAAACAGTGAGTGTTATTTAAATCTCTACATCAGGGACAATCTTGACATTTGACTGGAAAGTTGCTGAGCATCACAAAAGCATGGTTTCATATTTTGGAGATTCTTCTACATCATTGGGAAAGTGCTGAGACTGCTCTTTTTTTTTTTTTTAGGTTTACTGCACCTTCTCCATCAGCTGTTTGTTCTTCTCTTTGATCTCAATGCTGACCGGCATCTCAGGGAACTTCCTGAACACGTCCTCCAGCAGAGCGAACTTCCTGTCTGCACCGCTGCTGTAGCGACCTGGAGGAGGGATGTGTGAACACCAAGGTTAGCACTCACACACGTACACACACACACGCCTACTGCCCTACTTCTTCACTCAATTACTTTTCGTTAATGATTGAGAATAAGAGAATGTGAGGAGGAACTCACCTCTATAAAAGGTCACCTCCAGTCTCTCTTTATACAGAGGCAAATCCTAAAAGAGTCGATAAGCAGATGCAAAGAGAACGTTGTATTATAAAGTTATACTATTATGACATTTTTGATTGTGATTACCATAAAACAAACATCTTGAGATACTCTTGGTGTAATGTAGAGGAGTTGCTAAATGAGGCAAAGTCAAAGATTCCCCTGAAGGTAATTCAGTAGTTAAGTGACATTTTACTCTTAGTTAATATAAGGCCCCGTCTACACATATACAGATATCTTTCTCTGCGTTTTGACCTCTCGCACACACACAATATCACACATAATAATAACACACAAATATCCGTATACGCGTAGACAGGGCCTAAACATTCTCTTCAGAACACACATCAGTTTAGGGGCCTGCAAACTTCAGTGCAGGTTGCAAACTTGCACTGAAAACACACACTGACGTTAAAGATGCAGCTCAAGGTTTTATCTCAGTGCAGTAACTCGCTCATTTAGAAATCATGCCAGCTGTGTGAGCTGTGGCTCCAATGCATCGTGGGTGAGTTTTAAGTGAATATGTGGCTTTGCATGCAGCTGTTTTGCACGTTGCTAATGTATGTAAATGATAATAATTCATGTTTTAACGTGAGAATCTCATCCCCCTTCCACTTGCTGTTTGGTCTCAGCTTGACCTTGTGACGCGGCCTCTCACCTGGAGGTTGAGTGAGGAGACGGCGACGTCGTGGCCGGTCTGCCTCAGCAGATTCTCATCATGTGACACCACCACATGTCCATCACGGGTTAAGTGACAGTCCATCTCCAGCATCTCTGTGCCCTGATCCACCGCACTGGAGGAGGAATACATGCATGTGTTACTGGAACAGTGAGGGAGCTTTTGTTCACTTCTACTCTTCCAGCTTTCTGAACAGACATCTCCTAAAATGCTGTACAGGAAACTAAAATGCATGCAAGACATGTCATCATAAACAATTAATACAGCAAACAACGGACTGTACACAGTGTCTCATATTTCATGAAGCACATATCTTGCACTTATTTTATACAGTACATCTTTGACATCCAGCATCTTTGACTTCCTAAATACTCTGATTTATATTTTAGCAGTAAAAGTATATGTGTGCAGATATATTTCCCCCAAAAATCAGTTGTTGTGGCTAAAATGTCACAGTTACAGTTTATTAGACAGCAACCAAGGCAAGAGGAAATGTAAATGTAAGTTCCCTCTTATATCACATATTACAGTATGTTATACTATAAGTCATTTTAAAAGCCTGGGTAATCACTCAGTCTCTGCCTTATTAGACAGAAAAGATGGAATCAGAGTAAATTATTATAGCAGTTGTGTTATTATTGTCTCTGTGTATCTCTGTGTCTCTCTCCCAATTCAATTCAATATGCTTTATTGGCATCAATAAGACAATATTGCCAAAACGTCAAGTCAGATTATAAAGATAAAGAACAGGGTACATGACATAAAATCTCTCTCTCTCTCTCTCTCTCTCTCTCTCTCTCTCCGGTCGAGGCCGATGGCCGTCCCACTAAGAGCCTGGTTCTGCTCAAGGTTTAAAGCCATTAAAGGGGAGTTTCTTTCCTAAAAGAGAGTAATTGACACCACTGCATTTAAAGCAGCTTTAATAAGTTCATAAGTTCAGTGTCTCTGTAGTGCTGCTCATGGGGGACTCTCGGGTCTAGACCTGCTCTATAGGAAAAGTGCGTTGAGTTCGGTACTCACTGTGTGAACGCCTCCATCGTGCCCTCTATCCTCTCTCCACATCCTGGTCACAAACAGAGTAGTTAGGGTTGAAGCTGGCAGCAAAGAAGCACCAGTCCCCACAAATACAGTAAAAAAAAAAAAACACACTTCGCTACATTTGGACAACTTTTGCTCACAGCTGACTGCTTTTAGAGAATATTACATCGCTGTCTCTACTGTAGGGGAGGACACGGTAGGCAACATACTGTGAGTTCATCAGTGTTGAAAGAATTCATAGTGATATAGTTATAAAGTTTGCAATTACAGTGTAGTGTTTGTTGTGTTTTTAAATCTTCATTTGAGCTTTTTTGCTGCAGGTTAATGACATTATAAAGAAAAGAAACACGTTGAAATAAAGATTTGATTTGAAAGTTAGTTTAGATTGATTTAACCTCCAGGGTGTGTGCAACAAGTGTGTGAAATGAGCCTTTACCTCCTCTGTGTGAGATGCGTGTGCAGTAGAAAGCTGTGCGTTTCTTCCTGTGGAGAATGTGGGGGTTCTTCAGCAGGTACACCGAGCTGAGAGTGTATCCACCCAGAACTGGGAGGATGAAGTACAGAAAACCGCTCATCCTTTTTTTTTTACTGCAGACACGTCCAGTGATCTCTGCACGATCTCGCTCGCAGAACGTCGGACAGAAGCAAAAGATAATGAAGATCTGCAACAATCCTCCTTTGAGTGCAAACAACCGACTCTCTGTCTTTCCTGGAAGATAAGAAAAAAAGAAAACTGGACAGACTGGAAGACCGTCTCCGTCTTGCACAATCTGGAAACCTTCAGAGCTGTAAAAGTACGTTAATGAACGACCGGCTCTTAACCCAGAGCTCACCTGTTGGCTCTCCCTCTCTCTCTGGACTCTCCCCTGCCCGAGGCAATACTATTCCACTCTTTACACTGCTTTTGTTCAGCTGGGATACTGGTGCCTTTGTGTGTGTCACACCTGGGCACCTAGGATTTACTTTATACTCTATTCATTGACTAACCCGAGCAACATCACAGGAGGAATTCACAGTTGCTGGCATCTATTTGTCCTTTTCCAGATTGAATTGTGTTCATTTGCATTTGTGCATTAACATAGTTTTGCAGCCGTCCTGGAATGCAGCAGGTTTCGACGCCCGTGTATATTTGACAAAGGTGGTGTGTTGGGAGATATGTAAACTGAACTCTGACCCACAAGGACAGAAATATGAAAACAATTCATCCGCGAGCACGCGTTCTCGCTTTACACGCAGCACAAAGTCAGCAGAGTGAAGTGCTGTATTGTTCAGGGTTCAATAGCAAAGCTGGACACAAACAATCGCTCTGAGCACCCCTCTGAATGTGGTTTTCACCAGAAGCGAGAACAATCTTTCCAGCATCCTCTCACTTCTACGGGCGTCTCTTTTTTTCCTGGTCAATTCGTGTCCTTCGGACACACAGATCACGCTCCACGTTTCGCCTACTTTTCTTTCAGATTAACTTCTAAGCAGATGTTGCTGCTGTCGTGAAAAGACTCTGGGAATGTCAGGGTCGGCCGGGGGAAGCCGTGCTCAGACACGTTATGTAGGAAGGTGGGAAAAGCTGCAGAGCTGGAAGAGCGAGTGTTGCGTTTCACGGTGCGATGACGTTGTGTTCATTCCCACGACTCAGCGTCGACGTTCTGGAGTCGCAACGATATTTCAGAGCGTTGCTCTACGGATACAAAGTTATACACATTCACACAAACGAATAAAGACTCGATTTTAAACATACAAAAGTTAGAGCCATGTCTCCATGGTTATAATTTTCCATGGCAACACCTGCTGAACAGCGTTTCTATGGCAACAATCGGTGACACCAGCTCCAGAGCTCTGCACCTTTTTTGTCCGTTTCTTTGCACTCCTCACTGATTTCTTCTTTGTAAATGCTGAATTTTTCAAGAAGGGTTCTGTAGTGAACAGGGGCGGGTTTAATAAGTCTTGGTATATAAATACATATAAGATATATAAATTTATATTTTTTCTGAATTGTTTTTATCGTGATGTCGAACAACGATGAAAAACAGATGGCGATTGACGTTCGTTGCACGTGGGATCTTCAAGAGGTCACAACATGCGACGACTTGTAGAAGACTCGGCACCAAACAAAGAGTTCGTAAGAAAGTCAGACACGGACCACGAAACCAATGTTGTGCCAAACGTCGGTTCCCACGACGTTGTGTCTCATTAACTGACACGTGGCTTTTTTTCTTCTTCACCTAAAATGGACAACAGACTAAGCTACACAGAGATAATTAACACAATGTTAAGATATACGTGAAGCCTAGAAAGATTTGTTTTTCTCTCTATAATTTCACATTTATTGTTATAGGTTGTTTCATATCACGATATAGATGTTGGCCATATCGCCCAGTCCTACGCCTCGGTCGTTTCACGTCACTTTGTAGTTTAGAAATGTTAAGTCACTTCATGAAAAGGTTTTCATGCTAACAAGCCAGCTATCCATCACCTTATTGCGGTTGGGCGGCGGTCGCTGCCTCTGGGAGTGAGATTCAGGGCAAAGTATTAAGATAGTCGATAGGTTTGTGCCACATAATATTTTATTTTAGCTTTCTGAAGTCCGTCCATTAGTTTGTGTAAATGAGCCGCTGGAGTTCAGCCTGAAAAGGTGCTGAAAATACCAAAGAAGGAAAAGCGACCACAAGACAAAAAAAAGCAGTATCAGGAAATTTTATTTAATTATATGTATATAATTCTGTTTCTTTGTTAATCGTTTAATTCATAATACCCATAGAATATACAGACTATAACCCTCAATAACTCGTATCTCTTCCGACAATCTACGTATATCTTCTTTTAAAATAATTCCTTACAAGATCTTGGAGGGGAAATCAAAGAAAAAAAAAAAAAAAAAGGTTTCAGAAAGATTGAACACTGCCAATAATAATAATCACGCCCAAAAGAGAAAAAAAAAATACAAATAAAACATTCTAATTATTAATAAAAAGATACAACTTTAACTCCCTTTAATGTAAAAAAAAGAAAAAAAAAAAAAAGAAAGAAAACACAACAACTCACCAATATAACAACAACAATAGCAATAATAAGAACAGCCATTTAAAAACAACAATATCTGGAAACAGGCCTCATGACGGTCAGGCCTTCAGACTCGATACCGTGTGAATGTATGTGGTGTGTTTAAGTGCAACTTCTCACAAACACACGGATACACTCCTCAGAAAGAGAGAGGAAGTAAGAGTGTGTGTGTGTCTGTGTGTGTGTGTGTGTGTGTGTGTGTGTGTGTGTGTGTGTGTGTGTGTGTGTGTGTGTGTGTGTGTGTGTGTGTGTGTGTGTGTGTGTGTGTCAGGAGGATTGCAAAATGGGGTCCTCTTGGTTCGTCGGCAGGTCGGTTGGAGAGAGGAAAAGAAGAAGAAGAAGAAGCAAGCTGGGCCTGGTTGACTGGTGACCAAATATACATATGAAACACATCCAAAATATCTGTGCGACTGTTTTTGTGTCGGTCAAAAAGAACAAAAGAAAAATCTCACAGATGTAGAAGCACAGGTAACTGCAGGGAAAGGGCCCAAAACACACACACACACACACACACACAACAAAAAGAGTCTTGGCTTTATGTTACTGATGAGCAGATACACAAACACTTTGTACATAAATTACTGTAGACGATCCATGAGCTGTAACACACACGCACACACGCAGCAGGCGAAACTTAAAGCTGAAAACGGAGGATACGAGACAAAAACAACCTCTGAGGGGAGCGAGCGTGGCTGGAAAGACAAAGTGCAGACGTGCTGATTGAGTTAATGCGAGGTTCCTGCATGTGTGACCATCCACGATCTATGATCCAGGCGAGTCAGGCGCAATGATTTTCTGGCAGAGGGGAGGAGGAAAGTGGGAGCAAAGTCGGTGATATGGATTAGAAGGTCTTCACCAATCCCAGACAGAAAGGAGGAGGAGGAGAGAGAAGGGGGGGGGGGGGGGGGCAGCCCTTTGAGTAAAGCGTGGTGAGAGTCGGGAGGTTGAAACTAAAAGTATGCGTATCACCACATGCACCAAAGAGCCTCACGGCGATCCCAGAGTGCTGGATATGGCTTCTGAGTAAACAGCCCGGAGAGACAAACGAATGGTTTTTGCTGCGAGAGGGCGAGGCCGGTGAGTCTATCAGCATCACAGGCCTCCCCTGAGTAAGAGTAAGAGAGAGAGCAAGAGAGAGAGAGAGGATCCAGTGCATGTGTTGGTCCATTTTAAGGGGGCTTCTGTACTGGTCCCAGTGCAACAGGCAGAAATTAGTGCAGACTGAGCTGGTGATGGAGCTGGACCCGCGGGCAGCCGTTAACACATCCAGAACAAAGAGGAGGAGGGAGCAGCCACTGACAGGGAACATATGGACAACAGACATAATACACATGCACACACTCAAAGAAACACGTAGCATTACAAAAATCACCCACATCGAAGTATAAACATCCAGTATGTTAACAAGGTAGCAAAGAAAGCACACAGGCGGAGGAGAGGGAGCGCAAGAAGAGAGGCTTTATATATAAATACACTGCACGACGTGGTGATGGACGCTTGGCCGTGCGCCGAGCAGGAACAACTGTACAGCACTCCGACATTCCTGGGTTTGACTATCATGTTGTTAAAATGACGCTCACATCGACGTCCGAGTCATAACTGAACAACTTTCCTGAATTCTCTGATACACAACAGTCTTAAAAGATGAAAGTTGTTTAAATGTGAATCTTTGCATCCCGTGTGACCCAGCGGCTTACAGTGTTCTTAGTAGTCGTAGAAGAGGTGCTGCTCTTGTTAAAAAAAGAAAAAAAGAAAATCACTAAGCTGCAGTGACAGACTCCAGTAATTCAGGCCGTTTACATTCAAACACTTGCGTCAATGGGCCAGAAAGATCGTAATCTGAAAATGCTCGTTGGGGAAGTGCACTTCTCTCGACCGCATTTAAGTATGGCCACTTTGAATACATGAATTTGATTCTAGATTTGGGCCTTCGCTGTCAGTTAGGCCGCAGCCTGTGTTAGACTCTGTACAGTCGGATAGGAACGCAGTATAAAAACCAGCACGGTGGGACGGGAACGCCGATGTCAACCGGGCCCCCATTTTCCAGAATAATGTAGAATGTGTTCGTGGCTCTGTAAGTGAAGGACTGAGCGAAGTTTAGGAGCAAGAGGAGCTGAGAAACAAGGGCTTCGGTGATGCCAAGTCATTTAGAATTGGAATGGAATACTGTACGTTTATGGACGTTGTGGGGCAAAATGTGGACGATACAGTAATGTTAAACCTCTGTCTCACATCTGGCAGCTCTTGCCGTTTCTGCATCCACCACTAAACAAACCTAAGTCAGGTAGTTCCTGACCGTCAGAGGGCCGTGCATGTTCTGGAAAATGGGGCGCATGCATCGCCGTTATCTAAATGAACGCGCAATAATAGAAACTATACGTAATCTCTATTTTGGTCCAATCGTGTAGCGCCTCCTGAATATAACCAACTTCCACCAAAGGGGGAGTTGCGTTCGTCTGCCCTCGGTACGAGTTAAAGGTTGAGAAATGTGTCTACGGTACGACTCAAAAACGACAGATAAGAGATTCCTTTAGTTGCTCCCCAGCCAGGGTTCCTGCATCTTTACGCCACTTTGGTTGATTTCAGGAATGCATGCATTCATATGATCATACAGTTTGTTTTTAGAAGAAAAAAAGAAAAGAGAAGAAATCTATAAACCTGCCAACATGCCAGTAAAAACATTGAATATTTGTCTCAAAATCAAGTGTTCAAAAAACAAAAAAAAAAAAAAAAATGACTTGCAAATATAAACCCAAAAACAAAGATACGACTCCGAACTGATCTGAAAACACTCGAACAACGGTGTACAAACAAAAACTGCGACGAGCACACTGTAAAGAGAAAGAAAACAAAGCTTTTATATATTTGTATATACACACACCCAATTAGCATCCCCGTTCTTTTAGCCCTCGGTTTTTTCCAGGTTGTACTTTACATGGAGCAAGACAAGAGAGTTATGGCGTCGGTTAATACAGAAGTTTATATGACAGAGAGAGCTCAGACTGATCAACAGGTGCAGGACAGGAGGGGAACAGAGCGTTACTGTAGATGGGACAGGACGAGGCGGGACGTTTAACAGGGAAAACAAATGTGAGGTGAGAGGAGGGAGAGTCCAACATGGACAAAACTGAAACAGCATGAGTACGACAGACCCAACCACCCCACCCAACCACAGAAATCAAAGTTAAACTTAGCTCTCTTGCAGTAGAAATGGAAAGATAAGCAGTTAAATGTTCATTTCTTGTTTTTCTCTTTTTGTTGGTTTCTTGAAGATGCGTTTTTTTTTCCTTTTTGTTTTAGCATGTCGTTTGGAGTCTTCTTGTTCAAAGCCTCTGTGTGGCTTTGTCACTCTTTAGGGCTAAAAAAAAAAAAAGACAAAGAAATGCACTTAGGCCCACTTTGAATGAATATTAAGTCCGATTCTAACATCCTAAAGGATCAGACTCACACACTTAAAGAGAAACGGTGTTTAAAAGTTCCTCACAGTAACTTTAAGCTACTAGATTAAACTTCCAAATAATGAGTTGAAAGATGGTAAGTGAGTCCGTGATGAAATAAACACCCGTGTGGATCTTTAAACATTTAGTTTTTTGTCTTCCTGCACCGCTGCATTGTGCCATTAAGGTGTCATCACAGCCGACAGGATGTACGGTCAAATTTAAGACCTCATCTATAATCATACGTAGCTGATCCTGGACATGCTTCACATTTCCAGAGTCCACTTTCAGACCAATCCTTCAATATAAAACATAGACGTTGAATATTATGCATGCAGTCAGACATAAGTCGGTCGTTGAGGATTCGTCTTGGTAGCGCCATGTTTCTCTTGACTCTCGGAGCCACATGCGTATATTTACTATCGTCTCTTCAGAGTTTTTGGGTGTGTTTGAATGAATGCATTAATGCTCCACTGACATCTAGTGGTCTCAAATCACAACAAAGTCTATTCAGAGCGCTTCCAGTTCGAAAGGAAACACAATCACACACGGGGTTGCAGTTCTCTTCTACAGAACACAATGCTGATCAACCTCGCAAGACGATGCAAGAGTCATTACCCCCAAAATACTTTGATGTATGAACGGGCTCAAGCAACCGCAAGAAAGCCATCACGTAGCCTCTAACCGCACAGTTAAACCGGTTAAGACTTTAAACCAGGAAAACTAGCTTAACACCTGGGTAGGAATAGCTTCTAAAGTATGTCTGCAGCAGAAGCTCGTGTTTGACTGCATGCTGAGCAGCCTCGTCCACGTACCTGTGCGTCTCAGGAGCCCTGGTAGGTTTCCTGGAAACGAGCGGTTTCCTCGTAGATCAGTTCCTTCAGCTTCTCTTTGGGAAGGTCGTCCAGTTCCATGGAGAAAGTGAAGGGCTCCTCTGCTACCGGCTGCACACAAACGCATAAAAACACATTAAAAACATATAAAAACACAACTTCCACTAAAGCTGGAGAGCCATTTCATTCAAATGTAGCTTAAAACAAAGTCTTGGTGGTAAAATTGAGAAGAGCATTGTTGCAACATGCTGCACACACTAATTCAAAATATAAGGGGCAGATTAAATGTATATAAAAGTTAAGCTTCAAGACTAATGCTGCAACGTGGGGAACACTGGCGAGACTGTATGCAGCCCGAACAGTGAAGTAAAAGGTTTGAAATCTGATCTGAATAAAAACAAAAAAAGTGGACAAACTGGTGTAGAAATCCAGCGCTTGGATTTCTACAGCGGTAGGATTCAGTCCACGCTGACGTAAACCGAGATGCTCGTTCTTTGACCTCCCTCCAGCTGAACCCTGGAGCTAACTTAAGACTAATTGCATTCCACACAGAGCTAAGAGGCTTCCCGGCACAACGCAGGGAAAGGCTCACGATCAAATCTTGGCTCATGATTGAAAACAATGACGAACACGTTGGAGGGAAAAAGGCCCAAAAGGCCTCCAACGTTTGTGCAAATCTCAAAACTTGGCTGACTGACGGCCAGGGCTGCACAATGAATCTAATAGTAATCGGCTTCCCATAATTAAAAAGGAACAGTGTGGATGCAAGTATGCCTTTCCTCTGTAGAGGACAGTACAATGTACAATATAATGAAAAAGAAAGGTTTCTCTCCATCACTGGGTTTTATGGAATATGCAGCTTTTCACTTCTTACAACTTGTCATCTTTCTTGTTTTGACTGATTGCCTTTTGCTGCAGCGACACTGCAACGGTCGATAACTCGGCATGAAAAGCGGGCTCCGTCACTGCGTACCTCATCTGAGGGGTCGTAGTACTGCTCCAGGTAAGGATGAGCCAGGGCCTCCTCAACGCTGATGCGCTTCACGGGGTTAAACGTCAACATGCGACCCAGCAGGTCCAGAGCTGCATCACATTCATCAAGAGCTTCAGTTAGTACAGTGGTATTACACAGGAGACTCATACAAAAGGACCATTGATTGGTCTGTTCTCAACATCTAAGGAAGCAGCAGCGTATTTTCTCCCCTTACAAATGAACGCCGCGGTGCGCTGCCGTTACCTTTTGAGTCGGCATTGTAGAGTTTCTCCCAGGGGATCCTGGGTTTATGAGGCAGGGACTGCAGGTAGTTCCTCGCCTTCATGTTGATGATGCAGTTCAGATCGTCCTGAGATGGAGAGCCAAGCACGCCTGCACACAGAGGAGAGAGGGGGACATTTTTTTTTACAACATGGCCGGTGCTCGACTCATTTTCAGCTCGGCCACGTCTCACTCTAGTTACTTGAAACTGTGCAAGTTCAGTTTTCAAAAAGTTGAGTTACTTGAGAGAAGAACTCTGAACGAGGACAATCAAGAGTGGACGCAAACGCGAATGATCGTCCTGCAAATAACAACAACTGATAGTCGTACTCGGTGCTTCAAATAGTGAGAACATTTTGTAGAAATGAGTGAAGACTCACCCAGTATGTGGTTGAGCTGGTCCAAGTAGTGTTTCCCGGGGAAGATGGGCCTGTTGGACAACATCTCAGCCAGGATGCAGCCCACTGACCAGATGTCAATGGACTTGGAGTAGCCCTGAGAGAGAGACACACACACACACACACACACACACACACACACACACACACACACACACACACACACACCAAACAGTCAACAAACTAAAAAGCTCCTCAGTCCAACTCAGAATCCACATCGGTTCCTCACACACACACACACCTTTGAGTTGAGCATGATTTCTGGAGCCCGGTACCAACGCGTAGCCACGTACTCGGTCAAGAACCCTGTGTGGTCGTGCTCGGGGTCGGCTATCCGCGCCAGGCCGAAGTCACAGATCTGAGGATTACATGAAGGGTCAGAGGTCAGACACTTACGGTAGATCAAGTATTCTAAATCAATTTTAAGTATTACAATACCTATATTCAATGGGAATGGGAATGTTGCCACATTATCAGTGGTACAAAGGAACAGATGGAACAGATAGCTGTTGTAATAAGGGTTTATTTTTCTGTTTTTCATGGAGTGGAATGTGTCAGAAAGCAGCTGCAACATGTGCTGCCTTTGTTCTTCACTCCTCCCGCATGATCAACTAATCCAGGGATTGATGGTTGGCTGCTGAGAACTCACAAGTGTTCACTGAAGCCGTTCAACTCGGCAAAGAGAACCCTCATGGCTCCTATCGATGCCTTTATTATAGCTGCTTTTTGAAAAAAAAAGACAAACCAGACACTCCGGAAACAAAAGCAAGACTTAAATTAATCTCTGACGGAACAAACTGACCCGACAAGCTGATAAAAGAAGAAACACACACACGACGCTACAAACAATTACACATTTAGGCGTTTATTCTACTACTTTGTCTATTTGCGTCTGTAGAATTTTTCCTACATTCACCAAAAGTCAGCGTTACATAATGCCTAATTTGCACATTTAAGCACAACATTTCAGGAAACTAAATGTCTTAAAGTCAGTAACCAACTGGGGAGGTTTCATGGTGAGATATATTAGTTATTGTTATTTACCCTCTTCACCTACAGTCTCTTTTTTACTAAACATATTTTTAAAAAGCTTGTTTTCTCAAAATGAGGTTTTTCTGAGACTGAGCCAGAAACCTCCACTTCAGCACTTCCACACACACACACACACACACACACACACACACACACACACACACACACACACACACACACACACACACACACACACACACACCAAACCTTCCTCTCTGTATTCTGAAGGTGTTTAGTGAGGGGAGTGTTCATATATTATTCATAGCCTGATGTATAGAACATTAAACAAAAGGACATTTCCAAAATCCCCTCTGTAAAAACCTTTGACTCCATTATGTCCACAAAATGAAACAAGAATTTTGAACCTGGCTGATTCATGCAAATAACCATAATTCATAGAAACCATAATTGTCTTAAAGTAAGTAATCAGCTGAAGAACTTTCATAGTGAAATATATTCGTTGCATGTTTTACTCTATTCACCAGGAAAGGGAGACACGGCTTTAAGAACTGGAATCAGGGACGGGAAACGTCTTTAGAGAAATGTTTACGACAGCACAATTCATCTGTGAGTAGTTTGATATAAAGTATCGGCTAATAACAGAGTCAGTGTTTATATTTTCAATGATGAAGCCAGGAAGGGCTTCAGTCAATCCAACATCCCTCAGATTCTTCTTCAATCTTGTGGAGCGCTGCAACTTACACTTTGTACCAATAGTTAAATAAACATGTCACTGTTTTAGCTAAAGAAAAATAAGCAGTCGGCTTAAATGCACAATGTGTGCGAGATTACAAAAATATCCTCTTTTTAACCAACTTCCAAATCTGAAGTGTACCAGTTACCACGTACACAGACTTTGAATCACAGGGAATGTTTCACATATATGCTAAATTTACAAACATATAAGTGAAGGATTTCCACTATTATACAGCTACGTACGCTGTGCAAAGCTTACATAAGTAGTTTTCATTTAGGTTCATGTGTAACGTCCACCATAACACAAAAAAACCACCAAAACTTGTCCCTTTTTTTGCGACGGGACAAAATGAATAGAGTAGCCTATTGTTACCAGAAATGATGGGTCGTGTGTGTGTGTGTGTGTGTGTGTGTGTGTGTGTGTGTGTGTGTGTGTGTGTGTGTGTGTGTGTGTGTGTGTGTGTGTGTGTGTGTGTGTGTGTGTGTGTGTGTGTGTGTGTGTGTGTCTGCAGACCTTGAGGTCGCAGGTGGTGTTGATGAGCAGGTTGGAGGGCTTGAGGTCACGGTGCAACACGTTGGCTGAGTGGATGTACTTGAGGCCTCGCAGGATCTGGTAGAGGAAATAGCAGACGTGGTCGTTGCTCAGCCTCTGGGTCTTCAGCAGCTTGTACAGGTCCGTCTCCATCAGGGTCTGAACGATGTAGCTGGACGGACGCGCGGGTCAAGGAGGACAACAAAGAGGGCCGACGGTCTCCACCGACACCAGGAGACACATGAGGTCGCTAAGACAGCCCCACAGAGCCGCCTACACGGCTGTAGACTCTTAGTCTTGTTGATATATGCGACCCTGGTGTGCAATGCGGCTACCAGCTGAGCTACATACTGAATAAAACGTGAAAAGTGGTGTTGGTGCCGTCCCTGGGTCTGGTTACATCACCACAAGTCGGCAGCAACAACGCAAAGCAACAAAGTGGAGCAACTTAAGAGACCAAGCATCAAAACGAAGATACAGAAAAACCAAAAACAGGAGACATGTTGAATCAAAACTAGTTAACATACTCAAATGATCCATTTTAGAAGACGTTAAACAGCTCGACTGGGTAAAGATCAACACGTATGCCTCAACATCACAGTACTTATTCTTTTAATTGTAGAATATGTTATCATTATGGTCACTTGAAATAGTTGCATTAACATTGACAATGTTATTAAACAAATCTCAATGTATGAACTGTAATTTAAAATAATTATCAGTAAAAACTATTTTATAATCATTTAGATTTCATATTTAGCCATAAATGTAGCTTGTCCAGCCATAAAGGCCACGAGAAACATAATTGCCTCAAAGTTGTCCTCCTTATTAACGGTCACACTGAACTCTTGATCAAACCGATCTGGAAGCTCTGCACCAAGACTGAAGCCGGATTAATAACTCCTTGTTTATTTGTTTGCCACCGCAGAATCCTGATTCTCCCACACACTTAAAAAAACAAAAAAAAACAAAGCTGTTGCAATAAAGTTACTCTTCAAAAGTCACTGTACACCGTTTTTTAATGCATTATGACCAGATGTTTAAATTAATACCTTTTGAGTGCTACACTTATAGTAAGTGCAGCATGAAAAAAAGAAGAAAATAATGCTTTTATCTGCTTAAATCCAAGTATGGAAGAAGTTTTTTTAAATCAGTTTAATCCTATATAAGAGTTTGATTTCATTTTATGTTTGGAGAATAAGTGACAGAAATGCAGGAGGACCCTCGCTGTAAAGCTTTAAAGGATACACATCCCTCATGTTGTCAAGGTGCCGTGCCCTGAGAATGTCGTTGATGCCGATGATATTCTCATGGTGGAAACGCAGCAGGATCTTGATTTCCCTCAGTGTGCGCTGGCAATACGTCTGGTGCTCAAAGGGGCTGATTTTCTTGATGGCTACGCGCTGGCTTGAAACGTTGTCCATAGCAGAGCTGGGTAGGGTGGATGCGGAAAAGAAGCACAGAATAGGTCTCATGTTACACTTTGTTCAAGACACACACACACACACACACACACACACACACACACACACACACACACACACACACACACACACACACACACACACACACACACACACACACACACACACACACTATCAGAAACGGGGCTAATACTTAGGGCTGAAAGGGCGCAGCAGACTTTCACCACTGCCAAGATGCACATGTGACACGTCGTTTTGCTGCGATATGTGGAGCTGTTCTGTAGGTGTCAGTGTGGTGTAGGTGTAGAGTACATGGAGGCTGAGAGCAGCTGTGAATAGTGCATTTCTGGGACCCTTGAATTCACTGTCCCCTCTGTGAGAAAAACAAATCCAAGCTAGTCCCTTAGCCTCAACGGGAACACCAGTTACATCACACTGGTAAAAGGCGTGTTTTCCTATTGCACAACACACTGCAGAAACTGGACAAGTTGACACGCATGTACACCTTTGTGGTAAAATGCTGTGACGTGAACAAACGGCACAGAATGTAAACATCCGTTAATGTCACATCTGGAACAAAACATCTGTAAACATGGGAATAAGGACAACGTGTAGATCCTAAGATGAAACTATTTGTTTTTGCTTTCACTGTACCAATCAGTGGGTGTTGACAATGTGCTGACACATTGACAGTGATGGTGTACGCGGAGTGTCTTGTTGAGATGGATGTGTGGGCCCCAGTTTTCGTGCTATAGCATCCACCTTCACGGTTCAGCCTCCATTGCGATGACTTGGCATTGATGTCAAGTGCAACAAGGGTTGCTTAACGCTGTGGATCACGGACAGCGATAACACGAGGAAAGGCCTCGCAACAACTGACAAATCCCACTTCGCATATCCTCTGCACCAGCTTTGCTGCAGGCTTAATGTTGAGCAATTACAATTCAAACGGAGATAACTGTGGGTTAGAGACTAGCGCTGGGCGTGATAAACGGCTGTCGCGATAACTAACTCAAATTTGCGAGTTGAATGCAAAACATATCTCTCGTCGGATATAGCCACCTCCGTCCTACGCAATCACTCCCAATCTGGTTTCCTGTAAAGCTCATAGCCACGCCTGTAGCCAGTGAGCTAACATGCTAACCACAACATGAGCTGCTCTCGGGCTCAACAACGTCTGAATGTTGGGCAGCAGTTTCAAAACACGTACATCGACGCTCACATCTACGGGACAAACGCTTGTTGACTACAACAGTTGGGGGCTAACGGGCTAGCAGTATCTGCTAACAAACAAGCTTATGTTAGCTAGCGCTCTTTGATTTAACGTTAGACACTACGGTGGCCCAACAGAGACGACAACTCACCAGACCATTCCGTACGCTCCCTCCCCGATGTACGACAGGTTGGTGTAGCGGGGGCCCACGTCAAACATCTGGCCCTTCACGGACTCGGCCGGGGCCTTGGGTCCCGCGGCTGCGGGCGCTCCATCCTGCGCCACCGTGACAGCCGCCCCGGCAGCGGCAGTGGCAGCAGCAGTAGCGCTGTTGGAGCCTGCGGCCGCGACCGTTGCAGTGCTGCATGAATCCGCCATTCTTCTTCCTCTCCCACTCTGTCAATGTGTTTCACCGAGGAACCGCCGCCGCTTAGATCGGTTTAACGTTCGTGCGGGGCTTTAAACCGAACGGATTGTTTGATTGACGGAAGCAAAGCGACTCGATCCTGGGCCCTCTCTACTACCGGGAGTGTAAATGGATTTCGTGCGCGAGCCCGGATTTAGTTCTCAGCACCGAGCGTAAATGCGCGTGCCAAACTACGGTTAATACAGGTGCGCTTGATATGCTCCTGAGGGTGACTTGCCTGGGCGGACTCGCGTCAGTTGGCTAAAGGCCCCGCCCGTACGGCTCCGTAGTTAGAACGAAACAAGCGCAACCTGTAAAATAAACATGCAGCAGCAGCTACGAGTGGGCGTGTCGAAATATGTTGCATGCTGCCTGTTGTGACAAGAGAAATATACTTTATGACCAAATAGTCATTTTTATCGATTTTTGTGTGGTTATCCACCCACTACCGCGATGTTAGAGGACTTCACTGTATGTCACGATGCACATTATAAAAAACAGGATACAATTATCATATTTGACATTACATTATGAAACTATATGCATTTTGCAGCCTTATATTTGAGATGTATTCATGTTAATATATAGGAAACCTGTTATTACAATTCAATACTCTTGTGGAGCAACTTTTACAAATGATTTACATTGTAAAATAATAATATAAACATGTAAACAATATAAACATGTTTCCGTATTGTTTATTCTCGCGCTTTTCTTGACAGTGAGTCACAGCTTTGAATTGTCCTCTTTCACCCTAATAAACAGCTGATTGTTAATAATTTAAACTCATTTACAGATGAATGTACTTGTATTTAAATCAAATATAAAGCACAAGCACAACAAGGTGCAACAACAATGTGTTTGTTTTTTTAAGTCTATAACAAATTGTAGACATATAATATAGAGCATCGGTCACAATCCATGTATTTTTTCCCGTTTATTTATTTCTCTGTTTGAGACATAAATACTATAATAATCTTATCACCATGGAAACGAGTGCGACTGCCGTAACCACACCCCATTTTGCAGACGTCACAACGTCGGGCGGTGCACTTCCTGGTTACTCTGCGCCGCATGCCTGTTGTGGTAGTTGATTTAGGGACTGTTGATTTATTGTGTCTCAAGGAATGGTCCATTATTTCGTCCGACGACGAGACTGGATCGGTGGGATTCGTCTAGCTCTCACTCTCTTCGGACTCCCGTTTACCGGCTGCACCCGCGAACTTAGGTATGAAGAGAAACGTTGATTAACAGGTTTAACTTGAAGCGTGCACTATTTTGACATTATAGGACAGTTTCGGCTCTAAGGTACTGTAATCGAAAGTAGACAGTCATGTGCTTTAGTGGCTATTTCTGTCAAAGTCAATAAACAGTGCCATACATGATACATATGACAAGTCAATGTTACAGTAGACACCATTAGCTAACTGTTTTTACATCGATTTACGATATTATGAACGTTGCTTACGTGCAACATTGAAGTCAAGCTTCATTTCATATCGTATCGATATGAAATGACATGTCAAGCTATTAACAAATAAAAGCGTAACCAAACCACTCACTCAATGTTATTATTGCAGTATGTCATGATATGATTCTACTGCTGAATTTAAATGTTAGTTTGTGCCAGGAGATTTCTGCTCTTGAGGGGGAATGTGTATGTATTATATTCATTTGCTGAAGAGCCAGGCGGGCACAGAGTGCATGTGGAGTGGTGCTGTCCCGGGACAGCGCTGCTGCAGTGGAGGCAGATCTGGGCTGACTTACTGGATTTCTATGTCTCATATTTCTTGCCTTGCAGGCCGGCCATCTGCTGTTCATCTTCTTACCCTTTCAGGACCAGTCAATCCATCAGACCCATCAGTACCAGTTGCTGTAACCTCTACACAACCAGTGTCTGGAAAATGCCATCCTCAGCAGCATTTCATCTCAAGTCCAGGTGCCCCCAGTATCCAGGGTCCAAAATCAAGCGCTTCCTCGTGCCCGATGACAAGCTGGCCTGGAGTCAGAATTGGCCGCAGTATAATCCCGTCAGCCACACCGACCCGTCGGTAGAAAAGAAGCCAGTATGGGCGGATCCTGATATTGGGTGAGCGATACATCTTAGGACTGGAGTGTATGTTGAATGAGTTGTAGCTGATCTCTGCTGTGAGACAGTCTGACTGTTGTAAATGCTCGTAGATCTCAAAGATCAGCTGGAGTTTATTCATGCCGATGACTTTCCTTGTTTCGCAGCTCTTTCTCTCCAAAGTTTAACGCTGTGGACGGTGCCGTGGACAGGACGAGCTTTGAAGGCAGCTACAAAATGGAAAAGGGAAAACCGCTGTAAGTCATCGCATACCAAGAGACACTCAGTCAGTTTGATTGGTTTAGCATAAAACGGGGAACTCACATCTACATTCAGGGATTTTCAAGCCCAAAAGAAAGTCACAGTAACATGACTTAGTATATCAGTTCATCTGGTGGCTTATGTGTGAGCGAACATTTTCCTAATGTTCCGTTCACATAAAGCTTTAGCTGCACAGAGCGGCCATCGAGTGTTTTAGCAGCCCTCTCACATTACAGGGAGTCGTTTCATTAAATGCTAACGTCAAAGACTTTGCTTAAAGTGGCGATAGACAAGTATTTTGCTTTAACTTATCCTTATGCAGTAAATATTGATTGCACAGTGTGATAGCTGACACCATCATTGTTTAGATTGGTTCCCTATAAGCCTCGCTTTCAGAGAAGTTGAAAAATTGCCTGTTTCTACTTTAACATGTTTAACAAGCATGTCAGGATGAGTAGCCAGAGCAGGGCTATGATAGCTGAAGTTTTTACTAAAGAGTTTTGTGTTTGTAATAACTGTTTCTTCTTCCTTACTGCATTTACAAATGTGCTTGTCACTCGTGTAGGAATCCTCATGGACGCACAGGGGTGACTGGTAGAGGTCTGCTGGGACGATGGGGACCCAATCACGCAGCAGATCCCATTGTCACCAGGTAACCTTTTCTTTACTTTACCCATCTGTATTAACCAGTTACTTGCAAATAAAAAGTTCATTACTCAGGTTAGCTACATAAAGAAGAATTCAAACGGGGGACTGCTCATTACCACCAATGCAATCTAAGGTTCTTCTAAACGTGATATCAGCGTAACAGAACCGTCTCCTGTCGTGTTAGAAAGATGCTCAATCGACAAAGAACTATGAACTTTGCAGTTTTCTTTTAATAAGATGCCTGATGGACAGATGTGTGTTTTGTCACTCTCTGGTAGATGGAAAGTAGATGCCAAACGAGCAAAGATATCTCACTCCGTCTCCAAGCGGCCTATCCTGCAGTTTGTGTCCATCAAGAGGAAAGACTGTGGGGAGTGGGCCGTTCCTGGGGTTGGTTTCTGCATTTCTCTTTCGAACAAAAATGAATTGGCAGCCAAGACATGCAAGGGTTTGAGTGGTTTTGGGTGTGTAAGATGTGACTTGCTTGTTTCTTTGTGTGGGTGTGATTGCTCTGTAGGGGATGGTGGATGCAGGGGAGCAGGTCTCTCTCACGCTGCAGCGGGAGTTCTCGGAAGAAGCGTTGAATTCGTTGGCAGTCCCGGCGTCAGAGAGGGCAAAGATCAGTGAGCGCATCGCCAAACTCTTCAAATCTCCAGGGTTTCAGGTCCGCCATTGACACCCACTCAATAGTTTTCTGTCACGTTTTACTCTACAAGTTCCTTTAAGAGGAAAACTAGAATATGTTTGTTTCTTCTTCAGGTCTATAAAGGCTACGTGGATGATCCTAGAAACACTGACAATGCTTGGATGGAGACGGTCGCTGTCAACTTCCACGATGAATCAGGTATCAATCATTTTATTTATATATATTTTTAATTGTCAAAAGAAATCCAGTATTTAACTCAGGCGACAACAGCTCCAGCAACTTGCAAACCATTTTTTTTTTTAGACGTGTTCTTGAGATCATTTTTAAACGTGTTTTTTGTCGGGCGATGACATATCTTTGTTGTTACCGTAGGCAACAGTGTGAGCGAGCTGCCGCTGCAAGCCGGCGATGACGCAGGACAAGTCCAGTGGGTTGACGTCGACTCGTCCTTCCCGCTGTATGCAAACCATTCCCATTTCCTGGAGCTGGTTGCCAAAGAGAAGAAAGCTCACTGGTAACCAAGGAGGACGGACTGTGACATGACGAGGATGAAGGAAGCATGAAGGAAGCGTGAAGGGAACATGGAGGGAACATGAGGGCCTTGTTGCTCTCTGTGTGCTGAGAGTGCTAATGCTTTTAGGATGCATGACACCTAAACTTATGCGGCTCTTACCTCACTAATTTAAACAATAATCATAGTCAACGAAAGCTTAATATGTATCTCATTAGGCTCCTATGTATGCCCACTATATATACAGTATAATGCACAGCAACATTAATGCAGGTTTAGTGACTGAGGACTTGGCTCAGTTAGAGCTGCTGTTTGATTTTTGTCACAGAAAAGAAAAGAAAAAATAAGAGATGATGTACATTTTCATTAAAAAAGAAATTAAACACACCGCTGGGAAGAAACTTAACACCAGACTGTAAAACGCAAGATGCTGCTGAGCAGCACGCCACATTATTTCTATTGGCACTAATTAATGCTAATTTATTCAATGTTAACAAGGATCACATTAACCCAGCGTGATATTGTAAGAACAAACACAATGAGCTGCCGAACACAGCACATACTACATTAATTTAAGGGTGATATGATAAAGGAGGGCGATGAGGATGAAGAAGTGCAGGCTGACTTTGATCTGGAGATGTGAATAGAGTAAGAAGATGTGCTGGAGCTGCCCACACAGCCCAGTAGTGCACCGGAGCTAGAGGACAAACATGGTTTCAAGTGGTAACAGACGGTGGAAGCAAAGGCCGTTTCACACTCGACAGCCTGCCTTCTCCAAAATGTTCACATCAGAAGGAGTCATCTCACGGCTGGGCGTACTTTGCGATGAGGCAGGCGAGGGAGAGTTGCGCATTAAATGGCTCGTATCTGTTTGGATTCATGATAAAAAAAACACCAACACGTGGACACTTCTTTCATCAAGAGGCAGTCCACAACAGACAACCAAGGCTTCGCAATAAAATATGTTTGTCTCTTGCTTGGTGTGATGTGAAAATGATGACCGCTATAAAACTAGTGAGCATTTTAACTCGACACTAAAGGGAAAGGGAGATGAATGTGGCCATAAGAGAGCCTCTTAAAAGAAAAACTGCTTCAAAATGTGTCCACAACAGTTGTAGGAGGCGCCACAGATCCTATACGTCTTTTTATTTGCCCTCGTCACTGCTCAGGCCACAAAATGTAACCTCATTATATGATATTCAATTGCATTTAGGTATGTTACCAGCAGCTGTGCGTGGGGAGGTTCTGCTGTTCAAACCCTTTACTAAAAGCATAATCTTAAAACATGTTCACACTTTAGCAGAAAAACACTCAGCTCTGATAGACTCCCAGTACACCGGGGCCACTTACCATCGCCACTGATGCATTTACAGTCCGAGCACTGACAGCGTTTGATGTTGCAGGAAGGGAGAGTACTTCCCATCCAGATGTCCCCGGCTGTGTCTGTAACATACCAGGAACATAATCCTCTAACCTTTGCCTTCAAAAGTTCAGATTTTATTTCTTTATGGTTATTGTGATTGGGGCTGGTGGTTGGTACAAGAATACGTAACGAAATGGTAGGATGAGTGGTGAAATAACTGGAATTTTGATTAGCTTCATTGTAATGACACATGGGGCTTTGCTGAATGGATTGTCTGTTTATGTTGTAATGTAATGTCTCTACTTACTCAACTTGCACTAAAAATAACTTACACCAACGTGTCTGATCTTGTGTTTTTTTTCATATTAATCCTGACTCAGTTGAATTCTGGAGTTGATTTTTGCATTTTCCCTCATAAAATATGTGTTTTGAAGGTGGTTGTTATACATGGTGTGCTGTATTTGTTGTCTCATAGTGCGTGTAACATCAGCTGTCATTATGGCTCAGGCTACATAGTCGCATTAGGAGACCTTATGCATTATGAAGTGCACTTAGATCTAATACATCAATGTCTCACGTGTCTCTGTTCTCATTGTGAAAAGGAAAAAATAAAAGCTATGGAAAAATACATTTCATTGTGAACAATATTTGTTCATTTCTTTATTGTGTTTGTCTTAAACCATTTACTAAATTGAGTGTAAATTCTTTCCTGAGTGGTCTTGAACCACACCGATGTTCTCCTCACTCAGACAGCAGCAGGATATACTGCCTTATTAGTGCAGTTATATTTTACATATGTAAGGACAACTCAGTAAAACAGGCAAGGGAGTGCAAAAGAGAATCTTAAAGTTGGTAACATTTCAATGTAATGCTGTATTTGCACGGCGTTGTCAGGCCAGGCTCAGTGGTAAGCAAAGCCTAACAGTAACATATCATTTCCAGACACAACTCTTTTGATGCGTCGGTATACAGCTGCCTGTACACTTACCGCAGACATAGTTTTATTACTGATTAAAAAATTGAAAAAAAATTGAAAAAAATACATGTATCATCCTTTCATCCCATGCCCCACTTTGTAATGGAGATTGTCAGTGAAACCTTTATTTTCTTTCACTTATTATTATAATTCCCTTCTTACCCGATCAGACCTTTTCACCTTTAGGACATTTTCTTCTTCAGACAGAGAAGGAACAGCCTTTTATTTTCACAATCTGTCCATTTACATCAAACATTTTAAACATGTACTTATCATTGTTCTCCTCCCACTTGTCAGGCTCTTGTTGGGTTTCAGTGTAGGGCTAGACTGGTCCAATAAATTATGTATGACGCTACGTTAATTCAATAGAAGAACTACAATACCCACAATCCCGTGCGACAAAAAGCCGCTTTAGCTGACGACGTGGCCAAATAACGTCCCAACGTCTCGTTTCAGCAGACCGGGGCGATTCAAACAGGGCTAACCGGCTTTGTTCGTAGCTCAGTTCAGAGAGTCTTTCATTTAAACAAGCCTCTCTAGAAGTTTGACACCATCATGTCTGGGAAAACCAAGAACCGGAGCGCCGTGAACGCAAACTCGATAACCGGCGGTGTGTCCTGCGATGAGCGCATCTTGCGGGATTGTCATCAACTGTACACGGATCTGGACAGTGGTGAGTTGGCTGACATGATTTGCTGAACTCAAACCCCGTCACTCCAAACATTCCCCTTCGCTTTAGTTAAGTTGAGCTAGCGAGCTGTTTGCTGCCCTGTGGTTACCCCGGTCAGCTAGCTAACTGACACCGTTAACCGTTAGCTGGCCATTAAACAAGGAGTGTGTGTTGGCTGACGTTGCGCTAGCTAGCTAGTGTTAAAGCTAGATCTCTTAGCCACGTTCAGCTGCCAATAAATTATCTATGAGTCAGCCACGCAGTCACGGCGTTTTTTGCAACGTATGCTAGCTCGTGATGTAACCTATAAAGAGTTTGTAGCGTCCTTCCACAAGAGACACAGGGGCGTCGCTAAGGATTCTGGGTCCTCAGAAAATGAATGAAGTACAATCTTTTTTTTCTTTTTTTTTTTTTCTTTTATAACTTCTATGCTTTTACAACATGTTTAAAAATAAAATACTCCCACTAAAAAGTTTCTCCAGCTCCTGGTCTGGCTGTTGTCTGTCTGACCTGAGCCCTTCAGGTGCAGCCACAGCACCATGATGATGACTCCACTTTTACTTGATGGATAACTTGCATCCTTTTATTTTTCATCATGTTTTTGCCCAGGGCTGATCTCAGTAGCCGAATCTGTTAATGTGAAGTTGCTGCCGCCCAGGAAAAAGATCACTGTGATGCTGATGGGCAACCACTCTGCTGGAAAAAGCTCCTTCATCAACTGGTAAACATGTTTTTTAAAAAGTATGCACTGACACAAAACTTCTCCTCCACCTGTGCTTCACTAAATTGTTTCTGACCCTTTCCTCTTCTTTTCTTTTTCTTTTTTTTGGTCAGGTATGTGGAAGAGCACATCCAGCGCACTGGAGTGGCTATTGAGACCCAAGGCTTCAACTTCATTACAAGTGGGCGCAAGAGAGAATCTCTCACAGTGAGTGCAACTGTACAAAAACAGCAATTATTGTAAGAAAGGATTCGGTCCAGGAAGAAGCAACACATTGTGAATGGTTTTATGGACGTTATATATAACTCCTCATGATAATAACGTATTACATTAACTTGAATTAGTTCCTCTCTGGTGTTTTCAGTTCTTCGGGAGATCCTGGTTCACAAACTATCTACGACTAATCTGGTTCTGCTTTTCTTCAGGGAAACGCAACCCTCCATCTATATCCGCACTTCAAGCCTCTGCAAGAGTTCAAAGGTAAGACTTCAGCTCAAATCACAACCCTCCCCTATTCTGTTCTAAAGAGTTCATAACGTGTTGCTCAAACAAGCATTCAAGTTATTTTACACTGTGTGGCTTGAGCGTGACGTTTTCTTCTATTGTAAAGTGATCACTGTTGATCTGATCTGTGATGTTCTTGGAATTGATTTTCAGGGGTTTCGGAGTACTTGAGCACAGAGATCTGCACGTCGCGACAGAAACGGTTCAGCCTGGTGACATTTGTGGATTCTCCAGGGTTGGTGGACGGTGACATGAAGTATCCGTTTGACGTGGACGAGGTTATCATGTGGCTGGGTGAGTGGCCGCGCACTGACCGTGCCTGTTGTGGTGCTGTAGTTATCAAGGCCCTAACTTTGATTATTTGTAACCATCTGATGTGTTAATAAAAATGCTCTGTCCCACACAGGCGATCTCTGTGACCTGGTTCTGGTCTTCTTCGACCCCATGGGTCAGGCTCTGTGCAAGCGCTCCCTCAACATCGTGGAGCGTATGAACGAGAAACATGGGGATCGGCTGCGATTCTACCTGAGCAAGGCGGACGAGGCCGGGGGGGAGTCGGACAGACAGGTCCGCACAGCAACAGCATGATTTATAGGCTTGTGTTCTGGGACACCTTGTCCTTTTCCAAACATTATCCGCTCCTCATATGAACAGTTAAAAAAATGCACTGATATATTTACACTAAGGTCCGTCCAGGAGGAATGATAACCTAAAATAGAACATGTCCTTACTGTCTGTCTCAGAGAGTAATGATGCAGATTGTCCAGGAGCTCTGCAAGCGACCGGGACTCAACAAATGTGGTTTTGACATGCCCACCATCTACATTCCTAACCCAAATAAGGTAAGAGTTGAACTTTCATTGAGCTCTAGGTGATTAAAAAAACCCAACCTATTTACAGGTTCATGTCTCTGCTCCCTAAATTTGTACTTGGCACATAATTCCAAATGAGTTTAAAGATCGTGATAGAACTTCTCTGACGGGTGCACATTGTGATTTGTTGTCTTCGTTCCCGTTCTCAGCCAAGTCGCTGTGTAAACCAGATCGAGGAGGTTTGTCGCACCATCGAGAAAACCATCAACCAAACGGTCCAGAACACACTGAACTCCCTGGAGAAGGACTGTGAGCTCATCAGCGAGGCCATCACTGACACGCTCAGTAACGACCGGTAACTTCACACAAACACTTTGCATTAAATAAACTTGTTTCATTGCCTCCTAATCATCCCCGACTGTGATGGTGATCCCCACACAGTGGCATCAGTCAGACATTAAGCTTAAAGCCCCTCTGCTCTCACAGGCAGACCAGTGCTATGAACCGGCGGGCGCGCTGTAAGAGCTGCCTCCTCACTCTGCTGGGCTTCACCGTCCCTCTGGCTCTGATGGCGTTGCTGGTGCTGGGCATTCTGTCCCAGGAGCTGCTGGAGGTGGCTCTGGGCCGCGAGGGCACAGAGACGCTCTCCCTCTACCTGGTGAGTGTTTGAAGCGAGTGCACCACCGCCGCTCTCGTCTGCACGTAAAGCGGTCGAGTCTGATTTTGAGCCGCTCCTGTGATCCACAGACTCCGGTGGTCAAAGTGTTTGACTCGCTCTCTGTGGAGCAGCGTCTTTACGGCTGTGGAGGAATGGTGCTGCTCTCCTTCCTCCTGCTCATCGTCGCACGCTTCGCCTTCAGGTAGGACCGTCTGCTGCTTTACTGCTACTCACTGTAAAGTCTCCGTTTTCATTCATTGTGATATTTGTTTTATTTTCCGATTAGAATTATATTTCAGTTTATTTCTTTTGCTTTCTTGAATGGACACAACTACACTTAACTAGAAGGGCCCTCTGAGAGTCCAGACCTCTGCTAAATGCTTTGCATGTGTCCTCCCCTTTTATATGGATCAGCTCCTAAATGTAATGGGTTCATCCTCGGTCCGTGCGACACCCTTCTACCACGTTTTAATGAAAATCGGGCCTCTGTGTAGTATCCTTGTATCTGAGGTTCTGTTATGTTTTCCTTGTCCTTAATATTTGACTGTTTTTGACACTTTTTTTTAATTTCCTTTGTGGAATCAAGAACATAATCTTTGTTAAGCAGACACATGTGATTTTGGGTTTCCTTGGATTTGCAGCTTTGCTTGTGACAAAGGACCAAAACAAACGTCAGCTCATATGTTAATAACAAATCTCATCAAATTCCCTTCAATCCTCTGCAGGACTCGACCGACTCTTTCAGGCAAACAGAAAAGACAACTGCAGGAGAAGCTGGAGTACGTTCAGGAGGTGGTCAAGAGCAAGAAGGTATTACATCTGTCTGTCTGTGTCTCTCTCTGTCTCTCTCTCTCTCTGTGTCTGTCTGTCTGTCTGTCTCTGTATAATAGACGGTATAGTGTTGAACCGTCTGTTGTGTGCCTCTAGAAAAAGCTGTATGAAGAATACCTTCGGCAGAGTGTCAGCGATCACGACATGGACTTGTAAAGACGGACGGAGACGAAGGCGACGACTCAGCATCCCGACGCCGACGCTGGAACAAATGAAATAAAAGCTTTGCCGAGGTTTCACTCCAGCCGTCGTGTCGCTCCGACCCCTCGATGCTGTGTCTCATTGTGCGGATGTAAATTATTAGCACATGGTACTCGTAGAAACCCATCACAGATCTGGTGCTCTGGATAATGTAAAGCCCCGTTTACCTTTTTTAGATGATGTTAACCTCTGTGAACACTCTAAAAACACACTACCTGCAGATTAATAGTTTGGAAATGAGCTCTTGTTACTGATTACTTGTTGTGAGCATTTCTATACATGTATTTTGTGCCTCTGCTCCAGTCAAAATAATTCAGGCTTATACCACTATAAGACATTTGCAAAGTATTTATAATGTTCCTTTATCAGATCAATTGTATTTTGGTTAAAGGGCGTACAGCACTGCTTTACATGAGTTGCTTTGAATGAGTTTTTGAAGACTTTCACCAGCATTTTATACAGAACTCTGACTGCCTGGGATCATGAAGTTATAGTTTTGGGGTATTAATCATGAACGTCTATGTCTAATATGTAGAATATTCTATTAAACACACAACTCCTGTAAATGTCCAGCAAACATTTTTCCAGTGATAACATTTTCTATTTTCCTCTTCTACATTGTGACCATGTTTTAATTAATGAAGACTTAAATAAAAGAGTTAAAATATTGTTTCTTTCTTCAGATTTTTCTGTAGATCTTTGAAAACAGTATCTACATTAAATGTCTGCTCTTCTGCTGGTGCTCTGATGAAAGCATATCTTGATTTCCATTCGGTGGAGGTTGCATCCGTTTTTCTTTCCACAACCTGTTTGACTGCAGATGGATGAAGCAAAGACAGAATGCTTGCCCTCCCGCTGTAGATATCAGATTTCTAGATGAAAATCGAAGAAAGGCATGTAAGAGTATCGGGGCTTGAGTTGGATCAGTTCTATGAATAGACACACAGTTTTGGTGTCAGCGTGTAGATGTTAGGATTCTGCTGTTATCACAGATTTATAACTGAAGCTAAATGTGTGTGTGTGGCTTCCAGTTTGGTGTCATTTGGATTGTGCATATTCTTTTTTTTGTTGAAAGGAAAACACAGGAAACTATAAACCTTGGATAGTCATTCCCTTGTCAAGCAAAGGAAGCAGGTGCAAAAAGACTGCTGCCAATAAAACAGTTTCCAGGTTAATCCTAAAGCTGGTTTTTAACATCTCTGTAATTAATTTCACTTGTCATTCTTCAACAGATTGTTTATTAATCACTTAAATAAGAGTCCTGCTCTTTTACCCAGAAGACAAGGGATTAACCCAAACATGAAACATCAAAGTTAACTCAAGTTTGAGTTTAAGTCGTTGAACCTATACGACATCATCACGATTACATAATCTCTCCTCTGTAGAGGACAACAGAGGACTGTGCATCATATCAGCATGAAGTATGAAGAGTGACCTGCCTGTCAAAGCTGATAACACACAGCCAGAGCATTATGCATTTGTGAAAAGGACTTTTGTACAAACAGATATTTGTTTTGTTTAACGGAGGAATTGGACAGTTTAGCTGTGACAGAGCGACATCATTCATGCAGTAACACCATCAGCAGGTCCCTCCTTCTGCTCTGAGCTCCTCCATTCCAGTCTGTTAAATATTGTGGATCCAGCACATCAACCTACAAGATAGAGAATCCATGACTGAACTACACGATCACCTGCAGGATATTCTGCACTCTGTTAAAGCATTCAGTACACTCACTTTTTCACTTTTAGAGGAAACCTAAGAAGCTGGCATATTTAGAGAAAGAGGGAATCATTTTGATTCAAGTGAATCTAAAAAAATAGATGTGATTTACTGTATTTTGGGGGATTTCTTTTCATTAATTCATGTGTTATTCATTTATTTTCTTAGAGTAATACTGTCGGGTTTTGGGAGCAGTCAACATGCCAGTCAGGAATTAATCTGAGAAAAAAATAAATAAAACAACCTCAAATTGCCAAAATGTTCTCGGTGACTTAACCCTTGATCTTCCTCATTATGACATGGTAAAATATAATTGAAAACATGTTTATTATACAACAACTTTTTCATATATCAAGTATACATTTCAAGTATCATATATATTATTGTATATATTATTTGACAGCTGCAGCTTGCTGCCTAAGGACCTGTCAAATCTGTAATGAAGACTTACTTGAATGAATAAATAATGTAACAGTATTAATGGACAGTCAATGATGAGGTTCAGACACAGTGGCCATGAAGAGATACCGATGTTCAGGGTGTGGCAGCTACTAAAAGAAAACACGTTCACACCTTTCTTGACATTTAAAAACAGAGACATTAAAAGTCAAACAGGGAGAGACACGTGAGAACAGGAAGGAGGTTGACGTGATTTCCGCAGGCTTTAGACCGGGGGAAGTTGTTTCCTGAAGTTGACACTGCGCGGATCGTTTCCACACTAAAAAACACTGCTGCTCGTTCAAAATGACTCCGACACGTTTCACGGACTTTTGATAGACGTGTTTCTTCTTCTTCTTCTTCTTCTTCTTCTGCTTCTTTTTCTTCTTCTTCTTCTTCTCCTTCTTCGCCACAGTTGAGCTGCTGAAGATGAGCTCAAAGACTGAAGACACAGGTAATAAAAAACATCAACGTTCAACTTGAATGAGCTTTACTTCCACAGTGACGTGTTGTGAGGTGTCACTGACTGTTTAACGGCTTTAATTTGAATGAGCATTAACGGTTAACCTGTTGATTGTGAAGCAACTGTGGTCCGTTAGCCGACAAAACGGCCTGTTAGCATCGTTGACCATAGGAATGAAAGGGCGCGGCTAGCCCCAAGCTAACACTTTAGCTTAACTTAACTGGTGTCTAAGCTGTGGTCTCTGGACCTCTTATAAACGCTAACTCTGTGCGAGAGAGCTCTGTTTCATGTCTTTAATGTGCTATTATCACCGCTATGGGACGACTGTATCAACTCATATGTATTACAACAACTTAATCTGTAGATGTGGTGCTTTTTTTAGACTAAAACCTGTTGCAGAGGGCTTTAACAGCAGCTTATCAAGCTAAAGGTTTACCTTCAACTTCAACTAAAGTGTTGCTGTAAAGTTGTTCAACATCAGAAGACATTCATCACAATAGTCAAAGAAATGTAATACATTGTGTACATGTTGGTGGAGTCTTTACATCCATAAATATATCAATAGTTCAGTTTGGCACCTGTAATGATATACGGTAATAATAATGTTATGTCAATAATAGACCCCAGGGCCCTGACAGCTAAAACACATACTTCGTGTTATCTAATCATCTTGATACTTCCTAATGTAAAGAGAATAACTCATAAACCTGATGACATGCCACAGATAAAGACACATTAATGCTGTAAAACAGGATTAAATACATTTCCAGCTCTATAACTGTTTATTATGTTACTTTATATAAAGCTCTTCCTCTCCCAAATCCAAACAAGTCTTTTTGTTCTTCTGCTGTGGGAGTTCACCTCTCTGTTGTTAAATAACTAACGTGATCATATTTTCTTATTTGGTGCAATGTTTTATGGTTATTTCAGTATTGTCACCTTCATTACATGTGTCAGCCTGGTTTGTGGCACACAGAGGGGTTATATGTTTTTATAATATAATATATTTCTACATATTGGGTTTTAATAAGGTCAGAAGTAAAGACGACATACCTGTGGTTGATTTTGTTGTTATTATTGCTATTTTCCATTAACTATAGTGGAGTCAGTTGGACGTCTTCAGTATATTTACTCATTAGACTGATTTATAAATGGGGCTCATTCTCATTGATCTCAGTTTGCTCAGCAATGTGAACGATTGCTTATGTTTCCGCGCATATACTCAAAAAAACTAAGAATATTATCAGGTGGGGTCATTCACGGCCTAATCCTTGTTCATGCAAACACAAACACACTCTTACGTGACTGGCTGACCTGTATTTAAAGGCTTTGGGTGCAGCGTTACAAAACTAAATGATGCAAAGAATTTATAATTACATGCTGCAAAGTCGGGTGATCTTTCTACTTATGTTGTAGTAAAGCGTTTACTCGTCTGATTGCTAGTAATGCAGACTCCTTTTGACAGCTTGCTGTTTACCCTATTATGTGTGTGTGTGAGTCCAACCCTACTGATCCCAAACATCTTCAAAACAACTTAATGAAGCTGAAACACATTTCTTAAATCATTTTTCAGAGGCCGGCCTGCAGGCCCAGCTAGCCGAGTTCCGATCTCAGGCCGAACACTGGCAGGGCGTGGCGACGATCTGTGAGCTGAGCAAACAGGAGGAACTGGCAGAGCTGCAAAAACAATGTGATCAAGAGATCCAGTCCCTGCAGGAGGCCCTGAGAGGTCAGTGTGTGTTTGTCTCAGCGCCTTCATGTTTGTGTGTGCGTATGTGCCCATTTATCTGATTTCACGTTAAAAAGTATTTACTCTCATTTCGTATCCTGTTTGTGTAGTTTCTAAACTATGTAGTTGAGGTATTCACTAAGGTAAAAGGTCAGGAGAGGACAGGGAAACAGTTACATGAAGGGTAAGTTATACTCCTTTTTAAAAGAATTAAAATTAAATGTATAAGTTAAAGTGTAGCTGCTTTTGAGATTGTTTTATTAGCAAGACTTTAAAGTATGGTGAGTTTATGCAACGTTTTTTTTTGTTGAGACAAACCGGATACTGTTCATCTGACTGGAGGATTAAATCATTATTTCATGCTGCTTTTTTGTCTTCACAGAGACGGCAGCGCAGTACGAGGCCCGGATATCCGCCCTTCAGTCTGCGGAGTGGAGGAGAGCCAGTGGACCGACCGTGGTCCGTGTTTGTCTTTGTGTCTTTTCTTTTCTTAAAGTGTTCCCAAATGTCCTGGACGTAACCCCAGGTCATATTTTTGTTTTCCCCTCTACCTGTTAGATCAGTGGACGGAGAGGCAGGACGGAGGCCGAAGTCCCCAGCAATGAATCCACCGCATCGATCACCAACAGCCTGACGGAGGCCGAGGCCGCGCTGCCGACGGACAGGAGGCACAACCAATCGGCGGAGCTGGAGGCGGTGGCGGAGGGAGAAGGGGCTCCTCTTTCGTCAGAGGCGTATTTTTCACTGCGGCACTGCGACTCGGCCTCGTTGTCCTCCTTCTCGTTAGACACGCCCTCTCTGCCCAGAAAACTCCACGCTCAGGAGGACACCGACTCTCTGGTGTCCACAGGAACGTTGGTGCCAGAAGCCATCTACCTGCCGCCGGCCGGTCACCGGCTGGTCACGCACGGCGACTGGGATGCACTCAATGCTCAGGTACAGTGTTCGTATCAAGAGTCAGGTTTCACACAACAAATGACGTAGCGGCGTAACGAAGGTGTGCTGTGTTGGGCAGGTGTCAGAGCTGCGAGGGGAGGCGAGTCGGCTGCAGGCTGAGAAGGAGGAGCTGGAGAGGGAGCTGGACACACAGACCAACCACACACACAAGCAGGTGAGCAGCTCTGCTCTGAGTGTGTGTCGACAGCAGGCACAATCACACAGCGGATGTGACGTGTGCAGACTGACACACATGTTCATCTGTTCGTGTGTTCAGGTATCACTGCTCCAGTGTCAGGTCCACACTTCAGAGGCCCTCCTCCAGGATTTGCAGAAATCTTTCAGCCAATCACAGAATGCCGTGCAGAGTCGGCTGGTGAGTCACATGATGTCGATCCCACGGAGTGTTTGTGACTCCGTCAGGGATGGTGATTTACCTTCGAGGAAGAATTCAACATTTTGGGGAATACCTTTTATGTGCTTTATTGCCGCGAGTTGAATTAAGTTAAATTAGCTTAGCATAAAGGGAGGAAACAGAGGGGGAAACAGCGAGCCTGGCTCCGTCCAAAGCAGGTAACAAAATCTGCCTACACAGCTTTTATAAAAGTGTTAAAACAACTAATTGTGTATTTAGTGGGGGGGATGTCCCGTACTATATGTTGGTGTTTGCCAGCCCCCTGCCAAGAAAGTCTGTCACATAATATAATGATTTGACATTTCACTGAGGGTTTGTACACATTACACTAACAGTGTTTAATTAGTGACCTTTAGAGGTACAGAGCCAGGCTGTTTCCCTCCCTTTCCAGTTTTTATGCTAAGCTAAGTTAACTGGCTGCTGGCTCCAGCTGCATATTTACTTTACAGGCTTAAATGTTACCTTTTATGTTGCTGTTTTGTATTTCAACCATCTTGATTAAAATGAAAAAGACGCCAAGAACAGAAATGAAGTTTCGTCTCTTAAATTGAGTTTTTGCCATAAACGCATAACCCGAGTGCACCATGACTCACTCATCCATCACACAGTGATGAAGCCGACAGAAGTCACTAGATTCCTAGCTGCTTATTACATATTACAGAAGGTAAGATGACCTCATTCAGTAGACGTAGGTGTTCACATCTGCATCTGTGTGTCCAGGCAGAGTTATCGTTTTCCCAGAGGAAGGTGTGCAGTGAGCTGTCCAGACTGAAAGGAGAGGAGGTGGAGGAGGAGGGACCAGACTCTTCATCGTTCCCAGCAACACTGCAGGTAGAATCACTGTTCTAGGTTTTCATTTACACTATATCATGTTATGTATCATGTTAGCACAATTAATAAACTAACGTATTTGACATTAATTGCATCCGGTTTAATGAGAATAATGTGATTTAATCTTTTCACACAGTGTTGTAAAGGGAACAGAAACCCGTGGGAAGCTTATTTTTATGTAACTTCCCTTTTAGCTAGTTGCTGCTTTTCTTGATTGCAGATAGTTGTTGTGATGACTGTAAAATATTGAAAGGTTTAATTAATTGGAGGTTCATTTTGTAATCAAGTCGTCGTTGTCCTGGCTCTGGAAGTATATATTTGTTTTTAGTATCTGTTGTTAGTTTAAATAGTTTATTTGGTGTCTTTAATTTGAGGATCAGATTGTGTTTATTCCTGAACAGCTTTAACAGCAGTGACTGTTGCTGTGCTGACTGTTGACTCTAACCTGCAGGGGGCGCACTCTGAGGAGCGGCTCCGCATCGAGATTGTCAACCTGAGGGAGCAGCTGGACACCCGGACAGAGGAGAACGGTCTGTGGATTATATTATCATTATTATATATGATATCTATTCAGGACAGGTTTGCACCACTCACTGTCTTGACACTGAACCATGTTTTAATCTCTTCCTGCCTGCTCCCACTCACAACTACTGTCATCAGAAGTTTTAGAAGGTGAGTCCACAACTTTATTATTAGTCTGCTAAGCCAAATCATTAGCTCTTGTGATTGGTTTAGCTAAACTAAATAAATAAGAGGCCACTTGTCATGAACTGTATTTCTTCGGTCCTTCCTCCTGCGTGCAGTGCAGCTGTCCAGTCTGAAGACGGAGACGGAGAGGATCCAGAGTCAGAAGGACCAGCTGCAGGCTGAGCTGCTGGCCTGCCGCACTGAACTGGACGCCCTGCGGGTGGCGCTGTCTCACGTGCAGCGCACCAACAAGACCCTCACTGACGACAAAGTAAATCCAACCTGCTTTTAGCACCGAGCTTTAGTGCTCCTGCTGATGCTTGTAATGATCACTGCTGCCTCTGTGCCTCAGTCTGTAGTGCTGATTATTTGTACTGGTGGTGAATACCGTCTGTAGAGGGCCGCTCTCATTCTCAGAAATACTGAAATATTAACATAATGAGGATCAAGTGTGACACATCGTGGTGGGCCATGGATCTATGATACTGAAACCCGACTCGTGAATTGTTACGCTTACATTGTGAATATTCAAAACAGTGCTAATCCATCACCCTGTTTCTCCGTGGCTGTCAGGCGTCTCTGCATCAACAGTGCCTGGAGCTGCGTAGCCAAGTGATCAGTATGCGCTCGCAGGTCGACACCATCCAGACCGTCCAGAGGGACTTTGTGCAGCTCTCCCAGTCGCTGCAGGTGAGACGCAATATACAGTTGTGGACGTTTGCTTGAGTGGAGGATCGATGGTAAAAAAAAAATATAAATATAATTCTGATCCCCGTCTGTCCCTTCAGATGAAGCTGGAGGTAATTCGGCAGGCTGAGAGTCTTGAACAAGTCAGAGAAATCCTGGAGGAGAGAGTCAGTGAAGCTGGTTCCCCGCCTGCAGACGCTTCCTGAGTTTATATATATATATATATTAATATATATATATATATATATATATATATATATATATATATATATATATATATATCTAACCAAAGAGCACAGACGGAGATTTAACTTCTCCAAAAAGGACCAACCAACCACGTGAAATACTGTCGTGACCACTGGGATTATCACAGCTGGTGCTGCTAGCACTGCTAACATTCGATGTTCCTAAAGAGACGTTATTGTTGTGATTGAGGTGACGGTTCGGTGACTGAAACCGAACAGACTGTTGCTTTGCTCCCAAAGTGACGACGTTGTTCACATTCCCCTTTTGTCTTACATCCTGTACTAACACACATGTAAATGTTTTCTGTTAAAACTGACATGATTCCAGCAAAACACTCAACATTCCAACGCTCCTTATTTCACCGTATCACTAATTGATACGCAAACGTTCACAGTGCAATAATGAAGAATAGTGACACAAAGTAGAAACTCTCCTAAATGAACTTCAGGTGGGATTTTCATCACAAGCATTAATTGTCTTTTTATTTTAGCTCAGCTTTGTTAACTAATCTTGTCCGTAGTCGCTTTTAGACTTCAAGCTAATTATTGACGGTGGATTTGAACAGAAGCTCAGAAAAACTCTATGAAGGAATGTGAATGTGTTCCAGATTGTTTCGTGTTATTACAAATATTAAGATAAAGTTTCTCCACCCTGGGCTCGGAGCTCCGTGCAGAGCCGCCTAATATGTAAAAAGGGTCAACGGAAAATGTAAAAGACTGATGTGCATAATAATATATTTCTCTACACAATATACTTTAATATACCGTATAATTGGATCATTTACATTTAACCTATTTTGAAATACATGAACTTGAAAATAATACAAAGTACAGCCGCTGCAAATTCAACTTTAACAACTTTACCACCGGCTATAAATCCCTGAATAATGTAAAGAGTTAACTGTAGACAGATCTCTAAGTACTAATACAGTTATACATCAGTTTGTGACTTCATTGTGATAATTGCTGTAACTGTCTCACTTGTGCAACAACTGTCATAAACCAAACGTTCATAAATGTGTAGTTTTTTGGATGCCTGCAGTTACACCTTGTTTACTGATTGTTATTGACCTCATTATTCCTGTTGTGCTCTGTTGCATTACAGAAGCTTGATTAATGTCAGGAAATAGCGCTCGACATCTATTAACGACATTATTTATATATATATATATATATATATATATAAAAACTGAATTGAAAACGGTGACATCCAAGACTTTCTTTAATACATATCTTTATTCTTTAAGAATAGAATCAACACGATAGTTTTAATAACTCTCACCTATATATTAACTTCAGTACATACACAGAAAAAAATATTTTGCAGCTTTCTTTTGGTGTATTTTCAGATGGCGTATGTGTTTTCTTTTGCATTCATGCCACTAGATGTTCTGATGAGTGACTGTCATCCGAGCACTCCTTCAGGGGGAGCGCTCGGCCTTCTTCTTCTCCATCCTCTGCGTCTCCCCTCTCTCTCGCTCTCTATCTCTCTATCTCTCTCTCTCTCTCTCTCTGCTTCAGCCGCTCTGTCGCTCTTTACCTCTAGACTTTCCCTGCAGAGGAAAACAAGCAGGTCAGCTGTGAGGTGATGGCAGTGTGCTGAGGTCGAGTAGTAAAAAGCATCGAGTCAAGAGTTTGTTTTGGGGAAATATGCTAATTTGATTTGTTGCCTCGAGTTAGCTGGATGATGAGATTAACACTGTTCCTCCATCCTCGCTAGTTTAGCTTAGCATAACCAAACAGCTAGCACGTCTCTGTTAAAGGTAACAAAAAACGTCTTCCAGCTCCTCCTAAACTCTCTAAACTTACTAAACTAAAATATTTTTTTGGTGTAATGTGTACAACAAACAAAGTGTAAAAAATAAAATGTGCTTCTTTTACAGGAGCAAATTCTTGTCTGGGACCAGTTTCTACCTGGAATCTCAAATTTACATTTTTACATTTCTGAATTATTCATTTCTTTTATAAATTAATACATCCATGAATCCATCCACCTGTTTCCAGCATGGATGGATTCTCTAGGCAAGGAAACAAACTAGCATATTTCCCAAAATCAAATCTTCATATATGCATTTTTAGTCGGTTCTTGAGCTAAACACCAGATTCACATAGCGGGGAAAAATAATGCCCATTAGCTAAAATACAGTATAATGAAAATATATATTTGAGTTAAACTCAGTAAAAAAATGTGTTTTTTCTATGAGCAAAGTCAAATTAATAAAAGGCTGCTTTTACATAATCACAAGTTTGAGCACATTAAAAGCATCGTAATGTTGCTGTTTCTACTCTGAGCGGATCTACAAGCTACTGTCAGCAATAAAGTAACAAATTCAAACTTTAAATGATAAACACCAACTATGCAAATACTACGTATGATGCTGAGACCAAGTATTAGATTTCTTCTGGCAATTCAAGAAAGATGTAAAGTCAGACAAACGGCTGCACTCAGGATCCAAATGTGTTAGTCCAGAAAGATTTGTAAGACTCAACAAAACGATTGTGCACGGTGCAGAGTGCTTAAACCTTGAGCATGAGTCAGGGGAACACCTTTTGTCACAGGGGGGTAGAGGAGGGGGAATAGGTTTAGACTGTCGCAGAGGGAATGGTGAAAAAGAGCATCCAAGGAGAGGAAAGTTAGATACATGTCATCAGAGTAAACAGATTAGAGGAAAGAGGGTGGGAGATCATTACAACTGTGTGAGGAAGAAGAAAAGAGGTTAAAATCACACATTTAATTGGGAGACATTCGTAGCACAGGTTCAGGTTAAAATGTTAAAGGAGGATGAAGTCACGTTAACGTCTGTTTTACACGCTATAAACGTCACACAGGTATAGAATGAAGGAAAACGTGTTGCACACGGGTCACGCGTTTAGCTTACCCTCCAGATATGTGCGAGCCACAAACTTGAGGACCTCATCAATGAGGATGACTGGGAAGGAGAGCTTCAGCACCATCAACCACTGCTCCACATTCAAGTGAGTGAGCTTGAAGATCATCTGTGGACGAGAGCAACGTCGCGTCAAAGCTGCCAAACTAGAAGCACAACTACCAATAAGAAACGAGCTGTAAAATCATTTTAACGTCAGTGCTCGTATGAATATCAGTAGTGTTATTCCCTCTGAACAATGTGTTGTCATTCCTGTGAATTTGTATCTCGACACTATTGTAGGTGAAGATACAAGTTCACATCAAAAAAACAATCACACCATTTGAGCAGTTCACAAAGCTGAGCAGCTGGTTTGATTGTATGCCACCTTAAATCCCACTTCTGTTAGTAATTTGGGCAGCTGAGCGGTGCATCGTCTGTTAAGTATTTAAGCAATGGCAACATGGAGGTCGTGTGTGTGTGTGTGTGTGTGTGTGTGCGTGTGTGTGTGTGTGAGGGAGGAGTCGAGGGAGATGGATGTTTGTTTTTGTGGTGCAGGAGGCCGGACTCACGGGCAGGGGGTCGACGTAGATGATCATGAAGTGAAGGGACATGGAGAGGCTCATGGCGCCCACCAGCCAGAGGTTGCTCCAGGGGGGCATGCGCACCAGGGACTGGTTCTCAGACAAGCTGGGGGGGAGGAGGAGGAGGAGGAGGAGGAGGGAGGTGGGGTTGGATGGGAGAGGCGGAGGGGAACGTTAATGCAGACTGAACATGTTTGAGGGCATGTGTGAAAAGTGTGTTTGTGTGTTGAGGTGAATGTAGGAAAATAAATGAGCATGTGACACATTTATATGTTGATCATTGAAGGTAGATGTTGTGTATTGCGTCTTTATCATAATCAGAGTTATCACACTTCTGATATGTTGCATGCATATGATCCACGGTTCCCACATGAGTGTAATGTTGATATATGTTTTATAAATGCATTATTATTACTGCTGTGTCACTTTTTACTGTTGTTATTGTCGTTCTATTGGGAGATAATTTTAACTTTCTTTTTAAATACTGTTATGTAGTTCACTCAGTGGAGGTAGAAGTACTAAAGTAAAAGCACCAACACAGCAGTTTTAAAGTCTTGCGTTTTAAACCCCCATATAAATAAAAGTACAGGAGTATTATCAGTTAATTGTACTTCAAATATCAAAAGTAAAAGTACTGTTTCTACAAGAAAATAGTGCTTCTGACTTGGCATCAAATGGAAAGTACTTTAAATGTGTACTTTGATCCAGTACTTGAGTGAATGTACTTAGTCACAGAAGTACGAGTTGACCGTGTCGTCAGACCTGTTCAGAGCGTTGCACATCTCGATGGTGACCAGCACAGACAGAGCCATGGTCATTGGGGGGGCGGCCTCAAACACATCGCAGTCGATCCCGGTGAAGTCCTCGTTTTCGTCGTGGCACTGCATGAAGTGTGACTGAGGGGGAAGACGGAGACGTAACATCTTACTAAAGAAGTCTGAGAAGCTGAGATCCGTCCTAGTTTACATGAAAGGTTTCTAGTCACAGCAGCTGGATGGCGTACGCCGCGTGAATACTAACCAGCTGGTGGAAGGAAACCATCGGGCCTTCGTCACAGTACAGGAACCACCAGGCAGCTGCTGCGACAGTTGCAGCACCAACATAACCTGGAGGAGATATTAACGTGTTAAATAAAGAAGTATTTTTTTATTTATCCAACTATTCATCCAACAGTTCAAATCCTACAATCATCAATAGACGTGTGGAAGCTAATCGTTTGCCGACAGCCAGAGAGGTTCTGATGAAGTCGCTGTTGTGAAGAAATCAATGTTAATTTGGCGCACTGTACCCAGAAGGCGGATGGGTTACCATGGCAACAACATCATTTAGACGAACATTCTCTGCGAGTGTTCTGTCAGAAACGGTTGGAGGCCATTTTAGACAAAAATAAAACGAAATTGCCACAACAGAGGAGGGATTTGTCTGCAGTGCGAGCGAGAACATGTTTACCTCCGATGACCATATATCTGAAGAAGAGCCAGCCAGAGATGAGGGGCTCTTTGGGGGAGCGGGGGGCTTTGCTCATGATGTCCAGGTCAGGAGGGTTGAAGCCCAGCGCGGTGGCGGGCAGACCGTCAGTCACAAGGTTGACCCACAGCAGCTGGACGGGGATCAGAGCCTCGGGCAGACCCAGAGCAGCCGTCAGGAAGATACTGAGCGTCGGAGAGAGGAAGTACAGCGATTTTTTATTAGTTTTTGACTCTCTTGTAAAAGTTATTATCACACCTCTCCTCCGCTTACGCAAAGGATGTGCTCACCAGACGACCTCGCCGACGTTGGAGGAGATGAGGTAGCGGATGAACTGCTTCATGTTGTTGTAGATCGCTCTGCCCTCCTCTACGGCGGACACAATGGAGGAGAAGTTGTCGTCAGCCAGGACCATCTCAGAGGCAGACTTGGCAACGGCAGTGCCAGAGCCCATGGCGATGCCAATCTCCGCCTTCTTCAAGGCGGGGGCATCGTTTACTCCATCACCAGTCTTGGTGAAGGGTGGAGGGAGATAAGTTATGGTTTTTGCCCATCCATACTTTTAAGATAACGGTTCTCGTTCCATTTTCAGCACAAGAAACAACAACGCGTGCGCTCTCTATCTTTTATCTGCTCACCATGGCGGTAATCTCGTCGAAGCCCTGCAGGAACTCAACGATCTTCGACTTGTGGGACGGCTCCACTCGGGCGAAGCAGCCGGCCTTTCGAACGGCGATCTTCTGATCGTACAGATCGAGGTCATCAAACTCACGGCCGGTGAAGGCCTTGCCAGTGACATCCTCTTCCTCAGTGAAGATGCCAATACGACGGCAGATGGCCACAGCTGTGCCTTTGTTGTCGCCTGGGGAGGACAGAAATGAAGATTTAGTCGTTTCTTTTAAGAGATTGCTTGTTTTCTTATACGATGAGATGAGAGTGTGTTTTGAGTCTACTGACCAGTGATCATGATGACACGGATGCCAGCAGCCCTGCACAGCTCGATGGAGCCCACGACTTCCTTACGAGGAGGGTCGAGCATGCCAACACAGCCGACAAAGGTCAACTCAGTCTGGAGAAGAAAGGACAACAAGATGTTAAGTGTAGCCTACAGCAACATCCCAACAATTGTTTTTGTGACATTTCTGCCTCAACGTTTCCTCATCAGTTGCCTTTACCTCATAGTCAACGAACTTGGTGGCGTCCTGCAGGTTCATGTCCTCCTTCCTAACAGGTGTGTCGCTGGTGGCCAGTGCCAGACAGCGGAGGGTGTCCCGCCCGGTGCCCCACTCCTTGATGACCGACAGGATGTTGTCTTTGACCGAGCTGGTCAGGGGTACGCGGGTGGTGCCCACGCGAACGTACGAGCAACGGTCAATGACTCCTTCTGGAGCGCCCTGTGGATGGAGTTAACATAACGGGCAACATCATCCATCAACGAATGGTATTTGAATAATATATCAGTTGATTCATTGAACTTCATTTCGGTCATTTCTTTCAAATTTAGAGGCTGTTTTATGGTGACATCATAGCTTCTGTTTTAGACTTTTATAGAGTGACCACAGAAAGTGTACTGTATGTCTTGTGTCACACACTCACTTTGACAAACATCTTGTTTCCTACAGGGGATTTGGCAGACTTGGCAGGAGAGCAGTACACTGACATGGACTTTCTGTCTCTGGAGAACTCCAGGGTGAACTCCTTCTTCATCAGCTGCTTGATCACCTGTTAGAACATGAGGAAGAAGAAGGTCAACCGGAGGAAAATGATCTAAAATCAAGGTTGAGTCTGGCCCATATTATTGTTTTTGACATATTATCACCTTTAAGTTGCTACAGCAAAAACAAATGTTGTAGACTTACAGAACAGCAAGCGTTTGCCCTTTCCACCTTGGACAGGCCACGCACTTCAGTGTTGAACACGTTCATCTTCTCCACCAAACAGGACAGCGCTGTTTCTGTGGCCTCGCCCACTTTCTCATAAATACCTTTGGACTGCATCATGGAGCAATAAGACAGAACAAACGTTACATTTGAAGTGGGCCGTGGATCACAATTAACCACGAATGTCATGAACAGAAGTTGTCCCGAACGCTCTGCAGACCTCGTTGTAGTCCAGAGAAGAGTCGTTGCACAGAGCGCAGATGGTGGCCAGCTCGACCAGTCCGTCGAACTGGCCGCACTTCACAATCGATCCATTCCTTGTACTGGTGAAAAAAGATTGTCAAAAATATTTAGAATTAAATAAGATATTTAGTCAAAAAAAAGAATGGGTTGTGGTGTTTATGTGTGCGCAGGTTCTTGTGAGATTAACTTTGAACTCTTTTGACACTTACACTTCTCCCTCAGGGGTGTACTTTGAGCCTGAGATGTCAAACTGACCGAGGGAAACATTGTCACCGTCGACTTTATCAATGACGAACATCTGCATGGAAACAAAAAAACAACAACACATTTCATTAGATCTGCTCTTATTTCCCGCCACCTGTCTGGATTGAAGGTGATATCGGTGTGCTGCGTGTGAACCTACCTTTGTTACACACATCTGGTTGGTGGTGAGGGTACCGGTCTTGTCGGAGCAGATGACCGAGGTGCAGCCCAGGGTCTCCACAGAGGGAAGGCTCCTGACGATGGCGTTCTTCTTGGCCATGCGACGTGTTCCCAGAGCCAGGCAGGTGGTGATGACAGCGGGCAGACCTGCGGTGGACGGAGCGGGAGATTAGGCAGGGAGGTACTGAATGAAATAAACATTAAGAACAACTTAGTGACAAGAAAGAATGATCCGACATTGTCTGCTCAAAACCACCTGCCACTGGGTTCCAGACAACAGTTGTGGTCCCTAAACCCATCAGCTGGAGGACACCCAGACTGAGGTATTCCTGTGGGAGGGGGCTGCTGCAAGCCCCTCAGTCAGATCTGTGTTCAGATTCTTGGCAAAAATCGACTCTGACTATGATGTGAAGAAGGTCTGGAGAGTGTCCAGTTTAGTGACATTATGGCGGCATCTGTCTTTTGCAGATGACGTCGTCGTTTTGGCATCATCAGACCATGGTGTGTGACGAGCATCGCCACAGTCTGCAGCTGACCCTCATGTGACAGCGAGCACCTCTAAATCTCAGACCGTTTCTGTCCCGCAGTATTTAATCGGTGCCATTCAGGCAAAAAGGTTTCTGATTCAAGAGTTGATGGCTGATACCTTGAGGAAATCAAGGTATGAACAGAATGAAAGAATTCATTATGCTCCTATCATATTGTCGGGGGAAAAAAACCCCGAAATCAATGCATCAGAGAGACACATTCTTCTTCCTTTGTCAAAACCTGGCACACATAGTATACTACTCCCCAAGACCTGTGAGCAGACTCCTCAATGTGACTGTATAATATTATAATGATCAATCAGCCAGTGGCTCTTATTTGATTTTGAATGGAGCGTCATCTTAGGAGAGCTGCACGAGACGAATCTTAGACAATCCTTCAAGGTTTACCTTCAGGGATGGCAGCCACAGCCAGAGCCACAGCGATCTTGAAATAGTAGACAGCCCCGCGGATCCAGGAGCCTCCGTGGACGGGGTCGTTGAAGTGTCCGATGTTGATCATCCACACAGCCACACAGATGAGGGAGATGACCTGGAGGACAGGCAGTCAGAGGGATGTGTGAGACATTTGTTTTGTCTACACATTTCCCATCTTAATTCATTTAAAACAGTATTAGTCCTCTTTTTATTAAATGAATCAATAGATAACGACTGTCGCCGTGGTGATGCTGTTTCAGATTCGTCCGTCTGCCTCACCCACCTTGGAGAGCTGCTCGCCAAACTCGTCCATTTTCTGCTGCAGAGGGGTCTTCTCCTGCTCAGTGGCAGCCATCTGGTCACGGATCTTTCCGATCTCAGTGGAGACGCCAGTTGCAATAACAACACCAGTGGCTTTTCCTGCAGCGATGTTGGTTCCCTGAACGGAGTTTTAGCAGAGATGGAGGAAAAAAAACATTTGAAAGTTAGTTAATCTGGACCAAACAGAAATATCTCAGCTATTGGATGGACTGCCATGATACATTCATGATCCCCAGAGGATGAATCCTACTGGCGTTGGTGATCGCTTGTTTTTTAGTGAAAGATATTGGGGAAATTGTCATGAAATTTTGTTCGGAGTGCATTCACGCCCCCCTCAGGATGAATTGTAATAACTTTAGTGATCCATGACTTTTCCTCCAGCACCATCACCGGGTAAAGATTTGATTTCTCCTGAAATAACAGCAAAGGTAATGACATTCCCATCAGCCTCAGGTGTGCTTTGGGTTTGGTCCAAATGATGCTAGCAGGCTAACTAATATGTTTATCATCTAATATGTTTGTAGATTGGTTTTATTGTTTCATCTATTGTATTGTATTGTATGTTTCAATTTTACTTAGTTTGTCTTGCTTTTGTTGGGCTTTCTGTTGTTGTATTGTCTTGATTTTGCTTTGTAAACTCTGTTTTTATAGGTGCTATATAAATACAGTTATTATTAACATGCTTAACATAACGATATATCTGCTAAACCTCAGCATGTAAGCGTTGCACGCTAGCCTAACGAAGCTGCTATTAGTTGTTCGCTGGTTACTGTCCTCCACAACACTCAAGTGGAGCATGTGTGGGTGGATTCAGCCTGTATTGGGGTCATCATTTTGCAACAACAGGAGCTTTATTTAGTATGTCACATTAAGGTGGAAAAGTTCTCATAAAAAAGACTCACGCAAAACAGCATGTTCTTCTTGTCCTGGTTGACAGCTCGGGCGTCTGGGACGGCGTCAGTGTGTTTGATCACGCTGACAGACTCACCTACGGGAGACACACAGGTGAGGTGGTCAGGTGAGGAAGCGGACAATCAAAGAGACATCATGTCTGTCTTTCCCCCCAGATACCTACCGGTGAGAATGGACTGGTCCACGCGCAGGGTCGTGGATTTGATGGAGACGATCCTGATGTCAGCTGGCACTTTGTCACCGACTAGGGTCAAACACAAACAGAGAGACGCACGCAAAGGTTCATCAGACCATTTTGATTTGTTTAAAACAGCTTCATATCAATGCGGCCGCAGCATTGGGCTGCAGCAGGAAGAGAGGGGGGGGGGGGGGGGGGGGGGGTTGATTGACTGGTTTTAGCATTCTGGATGGATAGTGTTGTTGTTGAAAACTGATACCACAGTCCGAGACAGAGGGAGAGGGAGACCTTGGGGAGATCATGAAATGAAAAGAACAGGTGTACAGCAAACAGAGGGAGAGACAGAGACAGAGGAGCGAGCCGGCCGGCGATATCAAGTGTATTTATACTCAAGCTTGTTTTTTTTTTTTTCTTCCCGCAGCAAGTTCCTTGAGTTCCCCTCCACCCCTTTTTTCTGTGACTGCCTTAAAAGGGCCCATGTTCATTCTCAAGGACATAAGGAGACATGTACTCACACACACACATGCACACACATACACACACACACAGACACACACACAGACTCACACACACGTACATGCATGTGACTCTTTTGAAGTATATGAGCGAATGGGCCCAGAAGCTTGATTTCTGCTTTATGTGAAAACAGGAGTCAAACAAAATAAGAGTTTCTAGGGCAAAAGTCATCTGTTTGAAATGTTTTCAGCTCACGCTTGGAGTTGATTATCATTCCTCTGCACTGAGAGTCAGTCCGTAAAACACTTGCTTGTCTAGCTCCAAGGTTGAGAAGTCCTGAATAAGCCGCAGAGATGAGCTTTGGCTTAATTAATAGTACGCGCTACATAGTGAAAGTGCGTTCTGAATATTATTACAGTTTATTCTTAGTATATAGTATCAACTATATCGTGATTTGACTTTCAGATACAAGCCGAAGCAAGAATGTTTTACTTTACCAGACTTTATCATTACTTAATTCAAATGTCCCAATGTCAGCTGCTGCTTCTTTAGCTTACTCGTCTCCTGAGGACACAACAAAGTCCTATTCTGAAGGGTTAGTTTCAGGAAATTGGGCTTGACCTTTAACCCTGTGTGGCTTTTGTCTGCATATTTGTAGATTGCGTTGAGTCACTTCATAACACTGAAATTACAGGATTTCCTGTGCACCTTTGTCTGCTCCAAGTATAGATATTCTGTGACCCTGAGGATTCACTGCTGCTGCACCTATTTTTACACTTGACTGTTCCTGGAGCGTTTTCAGTGGCTGAACAGCTCCTTCAGTTTTGGGAATCTTACCGGAAACCTCCACCACATCCCCAGGAACGATCTCCCTGGCCTTGATCCTCTGCACGCTCTTCCTGTCCGACCGGTAAACTTTCCCCATCTCAGGCTCGTACTCCTTCAGAGCCTCAATGGCACTCTCTGCATTGCGCTCCTGTTGGGAAAATATACAAAACATAAAACATTAGTATTACTGACTATCAATGTTAATACCACAACCATAACTACTCAAGAGGAACTCTGCCGGTGTGCCCGTCTCTCCTGGATTAGTGTGAAACTCCACATACCAGCATTGTGACACTATAGGAAAACATGAACTATAATAAGTTAAGGAGTCATAAACCTGAATGCTAGTTATTAAATTGTACAAGTTAAAATTGTTGGACAAAATAACCTGAATACAAAATAATATAATCCCATACAATAATCCTGCAATACCGTTCCAGCAATACGTTTTCCACAGTGTTGGTAATGTGTGAGGTCATTTTCGTCATATTGTTGCATTTGCTTGTATTTAAGGTTTTCCTGTTTTTTTATCCGCTCCCTGTAACGTCATATTAAACAGTGATAGCATCTACAGTCTGCATAACATTTGAAGTAAAATACTGTTTGAATATTTCTTGGTTTTGCATAAAGTACAGACAACGAGAGATAAATCATTGAGGCTTATGTGTGACTACTTAGTCTATTTAAAGCCCTTGAAAACTTGTTCTAGAATAATTTCTGGGGCCTTAATTATTTCTCTTTAACATAAATGATTGACTAAAGAGGCAACAATCAAAGAGAAAGAAAATCTTTTTAAACTATGTATTTGTAAAGTTTTTGGTTTGGTCAGATTTGATTGAATGTGCTGTAACATCAGCAAATAACTTATAATAATATTAGATCTTGATTGACATACACACTGATCGCTTAAAGTTTGGTACTAGCTTACGTAAGCACACTTCATTTTTAGTTTTACGGGAAGAAAAGACGATTCAATTTAGATAAATAAATACTAAATAAATATTTCTTTCTTTCTTTTTTCTTTTTGCATCTATTGTTAAATAGGTGCACAACATGACCACGGATGTGAACTAAAAGGGACATTTTTTTATTTATTTTTCATTTCGTCTCGACTTTGGAAATAGAAATAACGTAAATTCTCACATACATCTTAAAGAACAGGAGAACAAACACAGTCACCAAACTCATCACTCGAGTAACGGGATGCTAAACTATCGTTAGAGTTTGACGTTGAACACATCTTGAGTGACTGTCGTGTGTGTTTGCGGTGTGAGGAGTCTGTCTGCTGATCAGCAGGTTGATGAAGTCCATCAGACTGATGTTGGGTTCAGTCTGTGGTTTCCTCCAAGGCCGCTCTCGACCGCCTCGAAGTGTAAAGCCCACTTTATGCCCGCCGCCCTCCCTCTCTCCATTCTCTCCCGTACCCCCCATGTGTGAATCCTTGTGCATAGTTTCCAAATGACTGCCGCAGGATTCGTATGAACCCACCCCCCACCCGCCCACCCCCCTCTCTCCAACCGCAAACACACACACACACTCCCCAGGCCTGTGGTAACTCAATCGTCTCACTGTATTTTTACTGTGGATTGTAACAAAGCAGACTGCAGTTTGAGCCTTCAAGGGTCCCAGTCCGCCTCCCCCCACCCTCTCCCCTCCCCTCCGTTGGCTTAACCTTTGGCCTTTTCACCTCCGGCTGACGTCATGCCTCTCATTCTGGACTCCCTCGAACTCCTGAGCTCCCGCGTGCGAGCTGTCCGTAAAGGACACGGGCCGTGACCTGGACAGGCCGTCCATCGTGTGAGATTTATTGTGTGTGACTGTTGCTAAGTATAAGAGTCTATTTAGGTGTGTGTGTGTAAAAGACAGCATTCATGGGAAGGTATGTGTCCTTGTGATTGTTCCTCTGTGTGTGTGTGTGTGTGTGTGTGTGTGTTCACTGACCTGCCACACTCCAACGACAGCATTTGCAATGAGGATGAGGAGGATGACGAAGGGCTCGACAAAGGCAGTGACTGTCTCCTCACCTTCCTCAAACAAAGCCAGCACCTGAAAGAGACGGAGGGAGGAGGAGCATGTCAGAATGCAACATTTAATGAAAATATCTTTTACTTTATGACGTTTAGGATTTCTGTGAAGTGAGGTGACAGAGAGCCAGTTACAAATCTCAGACTTTATCCCCTTTTATTATAATTTTTATGTTTAAACAAAACAAAACTTATTACTATTCAGAGGCAACAAATTCCCATCACAAGTTCCCAGAGTGAAGTCTTTAAATAGACCGACAGTCCAAAAACCGAAGATCAATTAGTCAAAATGATTAGTCAATTAAACAAAAATAACAATTATGATCAATTAACTGTTTATCAAAGTCATTTATCAAGAAAAAATGCAAAACATTCTCTGATTTCTGCTTTTAAAATGTAAAAATGTAATCATTTATTTTTGATATTTTTACTGTTGGTTGAATAAAACATGTTATATACTGACATGAGCTCTGGGAACTGGTAATGGGTGTTTTTACAATTTTCTGCCATCAATAATTTGGGGAAATGATATAAAAAAGCCCTTAGTTGCTCAGTATATGCTTTATGCATCTCTTTATATACACTTCATTCATTATCTTCAAAGGTCTGTGGGTTTGGGCATCTTTTTAATGAAGGATCAACTAGTGGATCTGTTGAGGTTGAAGAGGTTAATCAGATAATTACACAGATTAAATCTTGAGTTATTGATATACTTCGTAACTGTTGGTGATACTCTGTTGTGCACCTGTTTCTCAGGGCGACAGTATCATCTTTTACTGGTCAGCATTAAACAGAATAGAGAACAGATCTATTTCTGACAGTTATCAACCATCACTGGATCAAATGTGTCATTGTTATCTCTTATGTCATCCTACGTGTGAAGTCTTTCCTCTACATGTGACTCTACGGTCCAACACGTGTGAGCGGGAGTGGGAGTCTGTTTCGGAAAGCCTTCGTGTTGACATTGACACAGATTAGTTGCAGGCCGGCGGACCGGAGAGAGAGGCCCGTCCTTCTCTACGTCTAGCTCTCTGCTCCTCCTCGTCGTAATCTGCTTTTTCATTTGCGCCGCTCTTCATCTCACATCTTTTCTCACCCTTTTTTTTTTTCTTCCCAAAATAGTCGCTCACTCTCTCCGGCCTGTCTTCACCCTGCCTCCCTTCAAAAGACACAATCGATCTCCGGAATGAGCGTCAGAGGTTGTCAGCGCGCTGCAGCGGCGGGACATTCCTGTGTGTATGAATAGGATGAGCGTGTGTCTGCAGCATTTAGTGTTCTCGCTTTTAGAAACCGTATACGACTCTGAATCTATTGCCCTCGTTTGTCACACAAACAATGCCATTGTGCAACCCAATCCTCGACTCCCCCCCTCCCTCTCTCCCTCACCCTCTCACTCTCTCCTGCTGCTGCAAGCCATCCCTCGTTCCTTCCATCCCTGACCTTTGTCTCAGGATACAGTTTCTCATCCTGGCTTGAGACTTTCTTAAAATAAAGCTCCTGCTATGCATATGTGCACACACTCTCTCTTTCTCTTAAACTTCCTCTCTCTATTTCACACACACACACACACACACACACACACACACACACTCACTCACACAGCCGTCAGACCTTCTAAGGCCATAGTGACAGCTGAGCAGGGAGGCTGGAGGGCAGAGATCGAGGATTAAGACAATTTGTCCAGCCTTCTCTCCTCCACAAAACTGTTTTGGAGAGAGCAACAGCGGAGGGCAGGAGGGAGAGAGAGAGAGTGAGAGAGAGTGAGAGAGAGAGAGAGGGAGAGAGAGGGGGGGGGGGATTCCTGGTGTAGATGAGAGTGAGGACATGGGTCCAAATGTAATTTAATAACTCAGCGATGCGGTCGTTGTGTTTGTCGGCCCGAGTGAGCGAGCGTGTGTGTGTGGTGACAAACAAAGCAGGCGAGGGGTCAGAAAAGATGCAGCTCACAGTTTGCACTCCTCACCGTCACCGTCAGGTTCTTTATTGAGCCTGAACTTTAGTCCAATCTTCTTCCTTTTACTTGCTTTAACTTTATTAGACTTCAGGTCTGTTTGTGAGGCGCTCCATCAACATCACGCTACGTTAAAATGCAAGAAATGCTCTCCTTATTCGCAATAACTTTGAGCAGCTAATATTTGACTCTCTCTATCAGGATGATGGTAGTCCCTAAATTCAGACTTAAAAAGAACCATTTAAGCTTGCTAAGACGAGTTGGTTATGGACGAGTTGGAGCAAGGTCATGAAAGTGCTTTAATGATTGATACCACTGTCTAATTGGTCAGCTTCAACATGCTACATGCATGAGTTTCAAAGGCTGTAAACTGTGTTAAAATGTCAAATATATAATACATTTTGGCACAAAATGTTGAGGGTTCTCAGATTTCTACTGATGATCTTCTGTATAATAATATAATCGTGTCATCTAAAAACGTAATCATATTTTGTGATGAAATGTTAAGCAACAGGTCTAACCTTTAGATTGAGAGTTATGAGAAAATCTACTCTCTTTTCTTTCTTCTTTTCAACACTTCATACTCATGAGGGATGTTTGTTCCATCTATTGTTTGTACTCGGTTATTCAGACTCTTTAAAATAAAAGTTAAGAAGGAAAAAGACGTCATCGGTGATCTAATATGTCGCACCTTTACCCATATTCCAACAAACATCTGTCTTTTCACCGTACAATCCTTAAATACACAATGACCGTGTTCTAAAGCCTCTGCAGGCTCCCTGGATGTATGTACCGTACAATGAAAACACAATCACACCGTATCATGTCAAAGAGAAAAGTGAGCAAACTCACAAAAGAGATGCAGGCGGCCAGCAGTAAGATTCTGACCAACAGGTCCTCAAACTGTTCCATCACCAACTCCCAGATGGTCTTTCCTGTTAAAAAGTATACATCAAATCACATCCAACACAGCATTCGAGTGTGTGTGGTCAACTGTGTATATTTACATGGTATAAGTGTAATGGAATGTCAACATAATCTCAATAATATACGTGTTTTTGCATCAGTAGGAGAAGCATTGATTGTGATGAAGCCAAAAAATATCTGCCACCTAAACTATCTGCACGGCATTCAAACTAAGTTTGGGTTAAAAAGGACAACAACTGTCGAAGTCATACATCCAACATCTCCAAAGACAAACTTTGGATCAGCTGATTTCTTGAGTTGTGTGCCACAACAACCAGTGGCACCACAAGAAGAAGAAGCCACTGGCAGGTGTCGGATAAACGAGTGTGTGTGAGGGACAGGTGTGTCCGGGTGGCACAAAGTTAAAAGGACATGTGATTCAAACATTAATAATTGAAAAGCAGGTGTTTTGAGGCTTAGAGTGGACTCACCCTCCTCCGCTGGCAGCTCTGTGGGGGAAGAGACACAAACAATATTAATAAAGCGTAGACGACCGCCACATTTACTGCATCGCTTTTAACGTTTTGACCCATTTAAGAATGAAAACCACCGGACAGAAACTATTATCTACTGCACTATTGATAGTGCTTAATTAATGTTAGGCAGCAGCTGGTTTGTTAAGGCCTCCTTGAACCTCTGCCAGTTTATGACACAATTAATGTGACTTTAATAACTGACCTTTACAGTTACCTTAATTACTTTGTTACTCTGTCAACATCCATTTATCTGCTGAGATGTCAAACTTTTACTGCAACCTATTGAGCACGATTTAGTGCAACGATAAGGCGCTAACAACTCCAAGTTACTCTTGTTTTTGATACAAATCTGCATTTTAAATATACATAATTACACAATTAATAATAAGCAACATTAACGACAGTTCTGTCCCAGCTCAAAGGACACTGTTAAATGCAACAGAGAGATCATTAATGATAATTATGCCTGTGCATCCCCCGCTATGACGAGTTTAAATTTCCTATTGCAAGTGTTTTCTCAAATGCCTGATTTTACTCAGTTTGACAAAAGACAGTCTCAACTCAAGGTCCTCTTACACGCATTTCTATAGGGCATTCATCTGCATTTCATGGCCTTCCTCAGCGAATAGACTTCGCTCACCTCCATCCCACTGAGGGAGGCTACTGTGTGAGAGGCAGTCGGTAAACAAGTAGGTTGACCTTGAGTCGAATGAGCTGTCATGCTTTCATTCACTAATAAATAAAGAATCTTCAATCAAACATAAAGCCAGTAGCGATTGTCAGAAACCTGAAACGCTGATGCACCTGCTCCACAAACACCCCCCCCCCCCCCACCCCGCACTTTGTTTCCCGCAGTTAGACCTTCATCAAAAACATCTCACACAGTGCCAGTTCATCACTACTTCTCCTCCCCTTCAGTGTGTTTGTGCCAGTTCATCTTGCTAAACCTCGCAGGTGCTCTGTGTTTCTGCCTCTATGGCTTCCACTCTCTGTTCCAAGCTAAATCCAAAGATGCGTTCCTTCATCCTGAGATTCTACAACTACTACTACTCTTTCTTTACACACTTCCAATGCTCCACCCATCCATCCTTCCATCCATCCATCTCCCTCACCGTTGAAGCCATACTTGTCCAGGTTCTTCTTGAACTGCTCAGGCGAAAGGCCGCTTTCTTCAGTGACGCCGAAGTGAGACAGAACGTCTGGCGACTCTTTCATGTGTGCGTTCTCCATCCTCGATGAAACGGAGAGGCTTCGAGAAACAAAAAGGGATAGAAAACACAGAAACAATCACATCAAGTCTGAGGTCGGCCCGACACTGACAGTAAAAACAAAGTGAAGCTCAAATGTTCACCCACCACTTTCTTGAAGTGTGGGATTGGGATTAAAAACTGGCAACACCCCCGGCGTTCACACTGTCTCTCTCTCTCTACCCCCTCTCTCTCTCTCTCTCTCTCTCTCTCTCTCTCGCTGGGCTGTTGCTCTCCTCTCGGAGCCCTGAACTGACAGAAAGTGCAACCCGGCAAACTGTTCTGAAAAGTTTTATACAGATGAAAAAGTGGCCTCATTGGTGCTTGCTCACCATGCACTGGCCCCTCATTGGCTGAGAACATCACAAATAGGTGGGCAGGGATGGCCCTGTAGAATATGCAGGGTGGGGGTGGTGTGGGGTGGGGGGGGGAGAGAGGGCAACAACTGCAGAGGGGTCTACCGCCCGGCAAGCTGGAAATAAGATGTGCACTAGAGAACATGCATGCTCGGGAGCAACAACGGCTTTGTGAATGAGAGGTATGGGACACTGATGAGCCCGGAACAGAACACTACTTTGAGTTTGTGGACGCAAAAGATACTCAACAAGTCACAAAGGAAATGTCCAAAAAGTGAAAGCTTTCGAAAGGTCACTTGAAGCAAACTGAAATAAAGTAAATAGTCCTATTTATATGTTGACATAATATTCCTCAATGCATCTCTAATTTTCCTGAAAAGCAAAGACTTTCTCCAGTGGTGGGAAGTAACTAAGTACATTTACTTAATACTGTTGGGTAAGTACACGTTTCAGCTACTTCGCTTGAGTATTGCACTAGTTATTTTACAAATTAATTCATATAAAAAAAACATTTTATTAGCTTATAGAATACAGTGCAATCGCTCGACCCCTTAGATTCACATTGAGACCGTTTGGAGGGGCATGACCCCTAGGTTAGAAACCACTGGAATAAACTACCAAAATATTTATAGTTAAAACTCCAGTTAAATACGACTTAAAGTGTTGTATTAACAATCTAATGATATAATACATAATCATTTGAATAAGAGGCCATTTCACTGCAGAAAAGATACTTTCACTTTTGGTAAATTAAGTCAGTTTCTCTGATGATACTTCTTTGCTCCTGAAAGCACCTTTCGTCCTGAATACAGGAAGTTCAAGGCTGCAGATACGTGGGCCTCGTTCACAGTAGCACCTAGCTGCTAACGGCTAGCGGCTAGCGGCTAACTTAAATGGCTGCTGTCAGTTTGTTTTTTCAACACTGTCTCATGAAGAACAAAGAGCTGTGGTCGCTACCGATAAACCAACACAAGACCTGCAGGACCTTCACCAGAAAGGGGCAAAATATTACACAGACTCTTCAGAGTAACTGTTGGTAACTTAGGACAGGAAGTCGTGGCTAAGTGGCTGCAGTTGGGCTAGCAAGGTGTTTTAAATCTCCATGACTACTCATGTCCTCCAGCAGTCACAGCGTGAGGATAAAAGATGGACACTGTGACCTGAACAGTTTACCAGGAGCTCTGCTGAAGCATGAAAAGGTAAAGGAAGGTAAAGATAAACAGTATTAAAGGACCTCATCGATCAGCAGCTCTGCCAGGTCTGGACATGATGTTGAACTGTGTGGAGATATGTCAACAGATAGTGAGATAAAGGAGATATACAAGGATGTATTGGATGTGTTGCAAAAGGATAATTGTGTTGAAAAGTTGATCCCACAAACATGTGATGAAGCTGTGTCTGATGGGGCTAAAATGTGCCTGGAGCCATAGTTAGCGCTTATGCACATAAGTTGAATTTGGTGCTTTCACAAACTGAGGAGCTTGCAGCTATTTTTTGGAAGTCTACCAAACTCACACGTTTGCTGGCTGAAGTTGTGAAATGCTCCATCCCTAGAGCATCATCTGTCAGGTGGATCTCCAATTCTAGCCTGCTACAAACTATCCTCCGAACACCTACCGGATCTCTACGTTTTCCACAAAATGATGGAAAACACAGATGGCTTGGATGGCGTGACCCTGGCTGTGACCCCTGGCTCTCTACATCACTGCACAAATGGACGGTTTGACCGTCTGGAGGAGCTTGATGTCAGCTGTATTGGATGACAAATTGAGGATCCTGCCCAGATATCCAAAATTCTTTGATCTTGATTGGGTTGAAGTCTGATTTGGTGGGATTTTACTGTCCACAAACGTTTTACTTTCTGACGAACGATGATCTGCAGGAGACGGTAGGTCATTGACATCTTTGGCCAGAGGGATAGGCGCATGGACTTCATCTACAAATAAGTAAGTGCCTCCTTTACAATATATCAATATGTAAATATGTAAAGGCTACTGGTGCGCTGACACCAACATTTTTCTCTTTCTTGCTTTATGTCGTTGCGCCATTACCAGATGCTCATTGTCTGTGGTGCGCTTTCGGGCATTTGGTACGTGTATCAGCTTTTTTTTTCACCTGATTTCTCTCTTTAATTTCTCTCTTCCTGCTACGAGTTTGCCACATGCTCATTGTTCGTGGGTGCGCTTTCTTTCCCGCATTGAAGATTTCTCTCTCTTTTGCTTTTTCCTGGTGCGCCGTCACCAGGCCCTCATTGTGTATTTGTGCGCTTTTTTATTCCATCTTCATCCAGCGAAATTCTACTGGTGTCCTGACTCCAAGGGCTCTCTCTCTCTCCTGTTGTTGTGTTGTATGTCTGCTGAACTAATGTAGACTCCATTTTAGACTATATCAAATCTATGTAATATAGACATATTGACTATGCATCTTGGCTGGTGTGATCCAGTCAGTATATTTTGATTCGTGAACCTGCAGTGGAAAACTGGGAAACTGACCAGTCACTGTCATCTGCATCATTCTTCATCACCGGCCTTTTGTCATTCCTCATCTTCTCTCTCTCTCTCTCTCTCTCTCTCTGTCGTTTCTTTCATGCGTTGTGTTTCCCCTCTGACCCGCCGTGCGGTTGTGGGCCGGCTGTAGCTGTGCAAAGCTCAAGGTGGCTCACTGACATTTAGCTCAATCTTTGGGATCAGGTTACTGCGGCTCATCCTAAGCACTGTGCTCTAATGCTAATAAAACACAGCGGCGATAATGCTGCACCACCCGTGCAGAGGCACACACACACACACACACACACACACACACACACATACACACATATCAGTGGTCTTGCATGGTGAGAAGGCAATTCTTGAAACGCTAGTTTGGGATCATTACTTGGAAAGAATACCTTTGGACATGAAGTCATTTGAGCTGTCTGTGATGATATTTAGAGGAATCATTTCGAATCATTTGACTGAGATTATCCTTCCATAGTTGAAATGATCAGCTTTGCTCGGCTAAAGTGGGCCTCTAGGTTGAAGTTGATGTTCTCAAGGTGCCGTCGTCGCTCGCAGCGTGTTGACTTGGTGTCATGTATCCTGTTGTGATTGTTGACTTTAGGATATTTAAGTACGGGGATATCATGACACGAGAGAGAGGACACACAAGTCCTAAAACAGGACGTCCTCTGATGTGGACCCCTCGGTGCTCTGTGGTCTGTTTAAATTCTTCGTCATACTATGTTGGAAAGAGACAAGTACATTCTTTTTGTCATCATCAATGGTGCCAACTCTTCAGCTTCTACAACAAGTACAAGCTGTAATTACTGAAGAAATGAAATGCTCCTGTCATTACTTTTTGGTCTCTTTAAATCAACACCTACCCAGTGTTGAAGATTGACTCTCTTAATGTAAGTTTCATTATTATTATGGTAACTGATTAATCAGTTAATCGATTCAGCGTTGAACTTATTAAACCAAGATGGCGACGGACAAAATGCCACAAAAAACTATTCGAGAGCCTATGAAAAGTATTTCATCCCCTTTGGAAGTTTATGTGTTTTTATTATATTACAAAGTACAATGTCTTTTTTGACACTCATCAACAGAAACGTGAAAACAGATCGCTATGAACTGATTTATATTACTAACTATGTGCCTACTTTAATATGATATAAGTTATGGCAGGAGCCAGTTGTTAGAAGGCATAAAATTAGTTAAATGGAGCTCAACAGCGTGTCTTCAATCAGTATTCAATTGATAATATTTGTAATACACCTGTATGACAATAAAGGTCTCTTTCTGTCGACCAGTGTCAAAAAAAGCCCTTTCAGATCTACTTTGATTAAATATTATTAGACAGTAAAACGTGAATGCTTTTTACTGGCTCTGTGCGTCTGACCGTTTTGGACAGTGGACTTCCACGTTGTCCTTCCCTCCGGAATGATTATGTGCATAATGATTTGGAGCTCAGTCGTGATGTAACCGGCTGGCGTGTGTGAGAGCTTGTTGGCAGGCGGCTCGGTGTGGGAGGTGGGCACGGTGTGGCGGCTCATCGCCGGGATAGATACAGGAAGCACTCTGAGGGAGGATGATGAGGGCCAAAAGTAGCAGCAGAGCAGGCAGTGGTGCGTTTGTGTGTGTGTGTGTGTGTGTGTGTGTGTGTAGGATAGTGCGTATATACGGCGTCGTATTATTAGCTGAGGCAGGGCAGCTGGGGTTTGAAGTGCCCCACTGTAACTGTACCTATAGCAGCAGTTGTGCTCCTCCGGTATAAATAGTGCACCGGGCATGCGGGCCGGCAGTTATGACACAATGGCAGAATTTTCGGTGTTCTTTCAGGGAGGTTTGAGAATGTGACACCCGACGGGCGAGGACCCCCCTAGATGCTACACGGAGGCTGGAAGGTCACATCAAGGTAGTTCTGCAGAGCGGTAACGTGCACGGCAGCGAGCGCACTATTCTCCTGTTTCACCGGGTAAACAGGAAGCGTATGAACACACCTAAAGGAAGAGTTTTGGAAAATATGTCCATCTGCTTCCCCGCAGAGTGTTAGATGATTGATACCACTCATATCGATCTACTCGTCTCTGCAAGAAGACTCTCCCACCTCCCTACACTTGTGTTTTTTTATTAATTTGCCACCAAAAAAACCCCCTAAATGCACAATGTTCTCTAGATATAACGACATCGTTATCATAAATCCATTTGACCACGATAATCGTGGTGGTGAAAATCTGATATTGTGACAGCCTCCGGTGTGAAAACCCTCCCATCCCAACGATGTCTTGGCTGGAACCTGCTGCTCGTGATTCTCTGTCCTCTCCTGCTCCCACTTCATCACTTTGCTGCCACGTGGCCCGAAAGCCCGGTAGTAAACCAAGGCCAGGCGCTCCCCTTAAGTAAGTGTGTCCCTGAGAACATAAAGTGAGGACACACTCCAGGCTCTCGTGTTGCTCATGTCAACACCCCGCCTCCCCCAATTTTTCTCTCAGGTCAAAAAGAGAGAGTAGAAACTGATAAAGAGCCACTTCCTCCTCAGAAGAGGCTTCGCAGTGAAGAGCCAACACGTTTGATTTACTGAGGCCCGTCTCTCACAAGACGTATGACCTCGATAGATACCTCAGTAGTACCAGCTACTGTTTGTATTGCACATTTAAATCTCTTTGATTTATAACTTGTTGAAGTGTGGAAACGCGTCTGGGTTTGCTGCAATGTCACATTATAGCCAATTCAAATTAGATCGCGCGTTTCATTAATGGGCTGTCAGATAATTAGAGATATTACAGACAACCTGCAGTTATTGGAGAGCTCCACGCCCGACAGCAGGGGATCATCTACACCACCACGCTGTTGGAGGCAGTATTGCTGGGCCCGCTGGAGGGGGGGGGGGGGGGGAGGCCCGGGAGAACCAGAACCAGATCCTGCTGCAGTAAAATTAGAGGTTTTCTATTCTAAAGGGACTCTGGTGCTCGGAAACACTAGCGCTGTTGTCCACAGGGGCCGCTAAAATCAACACAAAATGACAGTTCCTTGTAGTAACTTTAAATAAACGTTAAATAAATAAAATAAAAAACCTCTTTAGACCCACAGTTCTATGGATGAGTTCTTCCATTTGAACACATTTAAGTTTTTATTTTAATTGGACAATGACGTTGTTTTTCATTTTTAGCAAATTGACATTCTCCATTGTCTTGGCTATGAGCTTATTCCAGTATTTTTAGACTCTGTGTTTAAATTGGACATTATTAAGTTGTGATGGAATAGTTAAATTGATCAATGAAATAGAAGACCTCTTTTTGGTTTCTGATATAAGTTTTCTGGCGGTGTGTTGGGGCTTTTAGTGACATCAGTATTCTTAAAATCCTGTCCCCGGCCCTGCAAAGAGAGCAATTATGTCTTTGTGAACAACAATGAAATGTGTGTAAAATACGCACAAGACAGTGAGGAAGCTTCTCGGGTTTGAGATTTTGTTCAGTTTATGTGAACTTAAACGTAAATATTACCAACATTGGAATTGAAAAATCCTAATTAGTTAAGTTGTACCTCTCGCTGTTTGATTGGTCGTATTAGATTTACCTGATCAGTGTGCTTCCCTATGACTTCACACTGTGTGATCCGATGTGTTGCCCGGCCACAGCGGATGAAGAGTTTTAACATTCCTGGATGCACCTCACAGATGGGACGTCTCTTTATTATAAGAATGGTAGCAGAAAATGCTTATGCTAATGAGGCAATGAGCACATGTGCCCATTGTGTGTGTGCTAGCTAACCTCTGGCAGGTTTTGCCGGAGGACTTTGGGATTCTCGGCGCTTCGGAGTATATTTAACCCTGTGGCTCCCCTGCCGGATGACCCGCCATATACGGGCCGGAGCGCGGCAGGCTGGGAATGACTGGGTGCACATGGGCCGGAGGAACGGCAGCGGCGACAGGAAGACGAATCAGTGTCGAGCCCGATGGAGGGAGGACGCTATGAAGAAGTCAAGAGGGAGCGAGAGAGAGAGACGTGGAAGCTGTGAAGGACAAGCGAGAGTTTGATCTTCCTCTTTGCTTGCTCTTCTGCAGCTGTGGCCGACTCTTGATGACGACTGAAAGACGCTCCAGCTGCAGGTTCAATTGCATTTGATTGGTGGTTTTTACCAACTGATGTATACATAAAGAGGTACCCCCCCCTCCCCACACACACACACACACACACACACACACACACACAACATGTCTGTGAGAACAGAAGCTGCTGGCCGTTTGGATGAAGGCTGTAGTCAGAAAAACAAGCAGCCATGTGAGCGAATATATAAATGTGACCTTGCAGACACAAGTGTCAACATTTCTGAACATGTCACAATGTGTTCAAGTGTGAGTGTGAGACAGACAGACAGACAGACAGACAGACAGACAGATTGTATGGCATGCATCAAACAGGTGTGTGTGTGTGTGTGTGTGTGTGTGTGACAGGTGTTTAGCTGGAATGGTGCTAAGCTTTAAGTGCTGTTTCAAACCAAGCCCTATTCCTGGAGTATACACACACACACACACACACACACAAGCATGCACACACTCACACACGCCATAGCGGTAATCATCAATAGGAGGATACATTAATTGTCCCTGTCGAGAAGTCGAGTAATTATTGATAGAGTGGTATAATTTTTTCGGTAACGATTACATAAGCGAAATAACACACACACACTCACACACACACGCACACACACACGCACACGCACACACACCACGTTTTGTTTGCCAGAGGGTCATTTCAAATAAGACACGGAGTGCTGCAGGGATGACGTGTGTTTGTAGGCCGGCCAGAGAGAAGCATCGCTCTGGTTCCCTCGTCGTACTTTTCCATTGTATTTTGGATTATTGCAGAAACGAAGCTCTGCGGTAAATACAAGTTTATGATACTTACACATTTTGTTCAGCAAGATAACCTTGACAAATGAAACCAATTTTATGATTTTTAAAACTTAAAGGCCAGAAGTAAAAAGTAAATATTGGCGTAGGAAAAACAAATCGTCAATCACCCCTTCAACCGCCAAAATACAATCCGGTCGTCAAGCTGACTCGGCTTCATTTACAAGAACAACACTGTTTCTTTATTTCCGTGTCTTGTATGTGGATCATCAACTGGTGAAGATGCTAACTTTTCACCCGGGGACCCTATTAGCTTTAGCATCAGTTTATTTTTTGCCCGATACCTACCAACCGATATACAGCTAACCGCCATAGAAGTATCTCGCTTGCGTCACAAACCGCAGTAGTACCTCCCGGTGTGCAAACCCTGGATGCAGATGTCTGTACACGCAGTCGGGTTGTGGCGGTCGGGGTACCGCTGAGGGCTACAGGACGGCGACCTCCGGCCCATAAATCACCCGCAGTATGCGCGGAGCTCGATTACCGCTCCAGAGCTGGAACCAAAAGAGCCAAAAGGTGCTGAAAGAGGAGCCAAGTAAATAAAACAACACTGAGTCCATCACTGCCGCTCTCAACTCTCTGCAGGAGCCCGTGATGGGCAGAAAACAATGGCCATGGCCCATTTAGACGCCATTTTTGTTCATAAATACAGGCAAAGAAAACCTTTTTTCATGCGTAACATTTAGAATTTAATCGAAAACAGATATTTGTCATGAGTCGTATGACTAAAAGCAGTTCTAATCTTCTTTAATAGTCTGGAAAATGAATGCAATTGACAGTGTAAGGGGTCACGGCTACAAAGGGCCGCAAAAATAGTTAGCTGAACAGAAGGTCTCATTTCTCCAGAGCCAGTTGACAACACTTCCTATTAATAGTGAGGATTGTCCTTGGGTGCTTTTATAAAAGGAGATGGGGTGCGAGTGTGTAAGTGTGTGCATGAGGAGAGGAAGGCAGGAGGGGATGAAGTTTTCTCAGAGAAGACAAACAGAGAGAAGCTCGTATTACAGCAGACTTACGCACCGCTCGGCTAATGCGTCACACTTCACCCGCCGGCTTGTAGCACCTTCACCAAGTCGTCTCCTCCATCCTTCTCCCTACACTCAATGTCACTTATTCCATGTATTTCTGTTTTTGTCCGTCATTTTCTCCACAGTGATTTCTCCCCACACACACACACACACACACACACACACACACACACACACACACACACACACACACACACACACACTCCCGGTCTATTTTTAGCGTGCTGTGGGGTTTTGAAGGTAGCGTCGCGTCGACCCCTCTTCTCACCCTGGCTCCAGGCCTTACAAGGGCCCCCCGGCAGACACCGTTGCCTCGCAACCAGCTGTGTTTGCACCTAAGCTGTGAAGGTCCAGCGCACGACCTGCACCTGCCCTTCATCATCTTAATTATCCACGTCATCCCCCCCCCCCCCCATCCTCCTCCGTGTCAGCATCATTTTGATCGTATAGTTCGATGTGCTAATGCGGCAAAAAGATGACTTTCTGAGATGTCAAGAAGATGACATGCCAGCTATAAAATGTAGAACTTATTATACATTTTTACTCTAGCCTAGAAACCTGTTGAAGCTTATGCTTTAAAGAGTGCAATGAGTTCAAGCTCAGAGTTCAAACAATTGCTAACGAGGAAATATGATTATTTCCTTTTCACGTTCATGTATGAATTTAATTATTCAGCGTTAACACTTAAAGTCTTTCACGAATTTAGCATTGCCCTCTTATAACGCTGCCGGCGTTGTTCTTCGCATTGCTTGTCAAAACGTGGCGCCTACATTACCCACAATACCCACAGTGGGGCTCGACCGCCGACTCAAGCCAGCAATAGCTTAAGAATAGCATCTTAGTAAAATCATCAAGAAGTTTATAAGTTATATAGTATTACTTGGAAATATGCTGATTCACTCTTTTGTCGAGAGTTAGTCGAGTAGATCGTTACCACTTAATATCAAGCTGTATGTACTGCTAGCAGGCTGTTAGCTTAGCTTAGCACACAGACTGAAACCAGGACCTCTGCTTACTATTCAACACGTTATGTCTTGTTTTATTAATATGTATAAAAAACGGCTAGCTGTATCCCCCCCGTTTACAGTCTTTGTGCTAAGCTAAGCTAGCTGGCTGCTGGTTGTACATTCTTCGTCTTTATCTCCACTAAGAGTTCTTTAAAGGACCGGTGTGTAGGATTTGATGGCATCTAGTGGTGTCGTTGAGATGAGTAACCCTCCGCTCTCTCCTCCCTTTCAAAGAAAGCGCCGTTTCCTCCCAATACTGATTCTGATACTTGAACTTGTGTATTCGCCAATAACGAGTACTGATCCGATTAAAACACAAAGTTAAACAGGTCATAATACCCTTTTATATTGCTGTGAAAACATCTTCAAACAACTTTATTGATTCTCGACAAAAATGACATTTACAAGAGTAACGTGTGTTTTCCAATAACGATGCAACATGGTGGACTCCATATAAGAGGACCCGCGCTCTACGCTATGTAGATATGAAGGATCTCATGCTAAGCTAACGAGAACACACCAACTCTTAGTTAAAGGAGATCATACACTAATGAAATGAGTTCCGAATATTAATACATCCCCCAAAATGATACACACTGGCCCTTTAACCCAATGATTAGATGTCATCATCGTTGTCTCTACAGTCAGCTTTGAAGTTATTATTAACCTCACACCTTTGAACATCGTCCGGACCATAATGATCATAATCACAAGCGTCTTTTCCAGGATTCTCTTAATAGCCAATTATAACAACCATCATCATTATCTCCCACCCCGCTGAGTCCCCGTTTTATCCCGTTTAGCCCTCATGTCGGTCAATGTCGTAAGTTCCAATTATGCTAATTGTCCCGGGGAGAGTGCGACAGTGAGCTGTGATTGTGACGGCGGGGCCAGAAGGAGAGTGGAGGAGCAGAAAGGTCGAGGCCATTAGGAGGAGACAGCTGCTGGAGACAGAGTGACACGTTGGAGGACAGACACTCAACTGCAAGCATGAAGTCCTGTGAAAAACACGCCTCAAGACAGCCTGAGGGCATGAAATGTGACGGTAACACACAGTGTGTGTGAGAATTAAGGGTCTGAATGCGTGGGGATGGTTTTCAAACTACTTCAGTTGAAGGAGCTGTGCAAGGAGGCTAATATGAATATAATATGTTAGATTTATGGGGTCAGATTCCTGAAACGAGGAATCGATTAAATGGAGTCCTCTTGGTTCAAGTGATTTGTGGTTCCATGGAGAGGAAGCATTCTGTTGTTGTTCCTTCACATATTACTGTTTGAACGAGCACATTGTGGTTTGGTTTAAAGTGAAAGTCAACAGTGAGTTAAAAGAGGGCAGAAAGCTGCTGCTGTGTTGTTCTCTATGGGATGAAAGTTGTTGCACCTCTGATCACGGATCAGTTTAGTTTTACTTTGACGGATGAGACAAAAGGTCGACGTAGATGCGTTAAACCTGCAATAATGAAAATCTTTGGCCACTTGGGGTCAGCGGAAACAAGCCGTTAACTCGACATTCATCAATTCTCTGTTATTTCATCATTACGTGAAGTCATTTGATCCACTGCTGACATATTTATATGCTTTAATGCATCTGCACAGACATGCTAAGACAAAACAAGTGAAGTTATAATCCATCACTGTAAGATGAACTGTGTGGAACAACATCATATTGCCTCATTCAGAATCAGATTATTATCTTTGCTTAACTTTGGAATTATTGAGTAAAAGTCGTATCGTCTTTACAGCCCTTTAGCCGTACGTCACACACGTTTCTAGAGCACACCAGAGACTTTCCACACATAGCTGAATAACAAACCAACCTCATGTTGTGATGACGGATTTATTACAGTATAGAAATCACTTACTTCTTACACAAGCTACAAAAAAAGCCCTCTTCACATAATGAAATCATTCATTCAGAAAATCATTACCATTCTCATGACTAACGGCGTAAACAAACCCAGTGAAGCACGGACGTTCTTCTAGAAATACATCTTCTCAAAGTTACACAGCTATTGTTTTTAAGACATTTGATAGAAATGTGTAAAAATCTAATTTCTCACGAGAGCAATAAAAATATTCCAGACGCTCAAAGTGTGACGTGATGGCAACGAGAGGACGGTATAAGTTACTCATTATAAACGGTGGTTCACATTTAATAAGAGAGCACATCATGTGTTCAGACAACGTGTGGATAAATGGACATTTCATTTCAGAGCGAGTGGAATTTATGCAAAAAATTTATGCAAAAAATATGCATTACACATGATATATGCTGTGTATGTATATATATATATATATATATATATATACATATATATATGTGTATAAATACATACAGTATAAGAGAATCATCTTTAAAACAGTTCTTTCCAGTTTAAAGCCATCAGTTCATGTTAGGAATGATGTTTAACATCACAAAAAAGGACTTTATCGTGTAAACTGGATTCTACTCAAATACAAACATTACTGTTCAGTCAGATGTTTGAACCCTAAAAACTAACAAAAAGCTAAACTACATTTACGATGAACTGATTGTCGGGCTGGTTTCTGCTGCTGAAGACACTATGATGTTTTAAATGTTAGTAGAAATAAAAATAAAAAAACATAAGCAGACGGAGGAGGAGGAGGGTCATTAAACCAAACATAACAATCAACTCTTCCTTTCCACAGGCACCAGACTCTGGCCAGCAGGGACTGTCAGGGTCCACACACACACACACACACACACGCACACACACACATGCATGCACACACACACACACACACACACACACACACACACACATTTTCAACATGGTCCAGTTCTCTTTCATTGGCATGAGCATCTCACATTGTTAGTCTCACATTATACATATATTTATATATATATTTAATATCTGGATTATATAGTAGCATGAAGAGTAATAATGAAGAATACTATATTTTACAGAACGCCTTGATTTGTCTGATGCCGATAGTTAATGTGCTCTTTTAATGTCTCTTTGTAAGAATCCCTCTAGAAGGTGTGTGAGGGGAGCTGAGGGGCCCTATAGGTTACTGAACAGCTCGTTCTTCTTGGTCCAGTCCATGGGGGGGGCTCTCTTGTTGGAGCGTTTCTGGTGGGCGAGCTCTTTCACCTGCTGCAGGGACATGTTGAGCGCCGGGATGCCGTCCGCGATAAAACCCTAGAATGGTTAAAAAAAACGTATTACATTCGTTCCACTTTACGTTATGAAATCATTAGAGGTTGTTATTTGCTGGGACGTACCTCAGGTGGGGTGTTGGTGGGCGGGGTCGTGAGCGAGGCGTTGGACGAAGCGTTGGACGGAGAAGGACTGACGGACATCTTTGAGTCCCTCTCTGCCTCTTTGGCCCCTCTACCATTCACCTGGGGGACACAAGCACTCAGCATCAGCATCACACTGACAAATCATGACGTAGACATTTATGAATATGATCAACGTTTACAAGAGAGTCACATTTCAACAAGTGTGACTGGGAAACTGTTGTTCGTTTTTGGCGATGCAGTACCAGTCCTTACCACAGGGGGGCAACCTTGGGTTTTAGCTGTTTTTTCTTAGTTAGTGAGAGGCAGCTGAGAAGTTGTAAACATGTTTTGTCATCTGGGAATCACCAATAAGCGGTATTTAGTACATCTGTTGTTTTTCCTCGGATTATATTCGTGGAAAAGGCAACACTTTTTGTTTTGTAAGAGTGGTGAGATTTGAGAGACTCTTCCTGCTTCTCTTCCTGGTTGAATTCCAGCCTATTTCCTGGCCTCAGTGTTTTGCAGCAGTTCAAATGAGCTGCAAAGGTGACAGGATGAGGCATTTACGTTTCTGCAGCCTCAGCATGATTATCAGTATGTCATACGAGAGGATCTTTAACCCACTCCAATGCACAACCCTTTTAAAGATGGACAACTTGTCCCTGACCTCTCACCCCCCCCCAGCTCTACCACCCTTTAACGAGTGTCTGTTACGCAACAATACGAGGAACAATTAACTTCTCCGCAGCCCGGTCCAGGCTTCACTTTGCATATTTGGCCAAACGCCGGAGCGGAAGGCGGCCACGGGTCAGCACAGTAGCGTCTCTAACGTGTCTTCATACAAGTGTGAAATCATCTCTTTATCTCATCAACACTGATTTACATACAAGTCTAGTGTGTCCACCTGGGAACAAGACACTCTGGTAACCTGAGAGGCCATCAAAAAGCATTATTGTGGGGCTAGAAAAAGCACACACACACACACACACACACACACACATTGGAATACACACTGTAGGATTTCAAAGCAAACGTTTTGACATTTTGAGAGTGAGTTTATTCTCTTTCTGGCAGAGAGTTGAATGAAAAGGTTGATACCATCATATCTACTGTAATAAGCTACAGCCGAAGCTACTTAGCTTAGCTTAGCACTAAGACTGGAAACAGGTTAAAACACCAGCAAAAAAACCCAAAGTATACAAAGTTTAAGTGCTGGACTATTTCTTAGCTAAGAGCAGCAGCTTCCAATCAAATGTTTTTGACCCAAACAGCTAATGTACCAACTGTACAGACGTTGTAACGTTAAGCTAGCTGGAAACGGATGATTGTGGGTTGTTTCGGATGTTGGTGCTGGTCGACAGAGCCAAGCTAGCTGTTTCCCTTGTTTCCTGTCTCAATGCTAAGCTAAGCTAACCAGAGTGTAATGTGTAGTCCACGACATCTCTACAGCACAACAACATTTCATTCAATTTGTACTTTGACACACGTTTCACCTTTAATAAATTCCAGGAGGCCACATTGTAATTTCGATTAATTGTGCTACAAGACAACGAACAACGGTTTTCCCAAAATGTCGAACTCATTATTCAAGTTAGTGAGTGAGAGCCTTTGCCTCCTACAGTAAGTGGTGGCCAGTGTGTCTGATTGGGATTACGCCCAAATACTTCAGCAGGATTAACATGAAGCTGCTACATTCTTCATGCCTCGGCTTCTAGTCTTAATGTACCTTTAATACAATACTCTCTAAACTGTGGGTCAAGGAGGATTTTAATGTTGAATACACAATCCATCCTTGGTCAAACACTTTCAAATAGTTCAAAGTTAATGGGGTACTAGCCGGGTGTGGTTTTCCACACACAGCACCGTACAAAGAACGCCAGAACTTTGAGACAATCACAGGAAAGTTCAGTACTCGTCTCTGTGATTAATAACTAACTTCAGCAGCAGCGTCTCAGTTCTCGGATGTGGCGAAACCACACCTGAATGCCAGAATGCTGCGTGTTACTTTGAAACCCTGTTCGACCTCGACTGCTACAGAGCTACAGAGCATTCAAAGCACAACTATTCCCGTCCTCCTCTCTTGTCAGGAAGGAGAAGGGAAGTCTCCGCTGTGGGAGGCCGACGGCTCTTCACACACTTCAAAGTTCAAATCTCACTTTTGGCTTCGCTCTAAAGCAGATCTCCAAACCCAGTGATAGCTTTAATCCTGCGTTTGTCTCTCTCGTCTCTGTGATATATTTGCCGCTGGTGTAATCTTACCTTCTCGTCCATTCCTCCATTAATGACCGGCTCAGGCAGCGGACCTGTAGGCATGAAGATGACACAAGAATCAATCATCGGAACTCCAAAAATACAACGTCTGTCAGAGCTGGTGTCACTCCATGAGACCTGCTTCGGTCCTGCACCATCAGCTCCACTCTGCTAGATCAAGAGTCTCTCTGCAGCTCACCTTTCATCCCAGCAACACTTACTCTGTTACATGGGGCAGGTATGAGCAGCTCATCTATTATTCAACACATGGTTCATCCTCTGTGAGATGGTGCTCATCCTGGTCCTCTAAGCACCCACAGAGCCTCCACATATCAGATGCTGCTGCTCTTTCCTCTTTAAAAGTGACTTTACATGTCGCCATGTTTGAACCCAAACCTCACGTTGGAGAGGTGGTAACCTCGGACAGACATCATCACGGATCTCTTACCTTCCATCCCTCTGATCCTCTGTTTCTAGCTAACGCTGATTATTACTGGAGACAGCAGAAGGTCCTCCAGAGTTAATCTGAGATTGGAGTCCTCCTCGGGTCTTTTTGCTGTGCGTCCCCCGACTCTGAGAGGAGCCTCTCCAAGTCCCAATACAGATCTGGCTCCGGGGCTGAGAGGCCACTTGGAGCGAGCGCCTTGGAAACCAAACAAAGCGAGCTCAGAGAGAGGCTGTGCGAGCCCGCTGACGGTAAAGATTCGCTGCAGGCAGGTGCTCTCTGAGTGGGCAGCATGTGAAGTGCAGGCAGTTACCTGGGAAACACCTCGCTGGAATCTGTCCCCTGTGAGGCGTTATTATTCTTAATCCTGGACTGAAACACTGGAAACCATGAAACATCTGCGCCGATGAGCTTCACCGCACAAAAGTACACAAGTCGGCCCACATGCTTTGAAATAGATCTAACTCATTTATTAATAATCAACTGGGAGCAAAGGGAACATTCTGCAACCATTAACGAATATCTAGAAGATATAAATGTATTTGCTCTGACACAGAGGGCAGCGTCTTTACCCCTCATTCACAGTCGGTTGTCAAGCTGGCAGCAGCATGTTTACATGAGTGGTCTCATGATGCAGAGTGGCACTCAGACATTTGTCCTAGAACACCACGCACACACACGCACGCACGCACACACACACACACACACACACACACACACACCACCTGCCTGAGGATCTTTTCCTGTGGAGGGACAGCCCTCAAACACAGAAACACCACATCACAGGCTGTACTAGGGCTCCCCCCGGGGGCCGTGGCAGGTACAGCAGGACCTGTGTCACGTCAAAGTGCCTCTGAGCAAGGCACTGAATCTGCTACAGCTCCAGGGCACAAAACCACGAATCCCTGGAATCAGTCGTGTTTTAATTTTATTGCCCTTTGAAATAGCAGTTTGACACAAAAAGTCCCGACAATGGTCCTCTTTCTAAATATTCTGTGGAGCTTTCGGCCATATCTCGTGGCAAGCTCCATCTGCTGATGAAGGCCACAAGGGACTGTTGAAAGATCCCAAAATGATTTGTTGTTGTGATGTTAATAAACTTTTGTGGGCGAGAGATCTGCATTTAAGCCTTTACTCTTTACAAACCTTTGCAATCCCACTGTGATCCGTCTGATCTGATCTATTTAAAAGACTAACTTATAGGTGTGTGTGTGGGGGGGGGGGGGGGGGGGCAGGAAGTGGCTCAGCGTCTCTGTCTACGTTTCTTGGCAGAGAGAGAAAAAAAAGGAAAAAAAAGCCATGCAGGATGGAGCGAGACACAGAGAGATAGAAAGACTTAGAGGAGGAGAGAAGAGCCAAGAGACTGTGTGTCAGACTTGTAATCTGTTGGAGGAGAAGAGAGAAGAGAGAGGAGAGAGAAGAGGAGAGAGGAGAGAGAAGAGGAGAGAGGAGGAGAGAGAAGAGGAGAGAGGAGGAGGCGACGTCTTGTGTCTACAACTCGTCTATAACTGCGACTGACATTGAACCCGGAGGGAAACATTGAGAGCTGATTGCAGCCTCTTAGTGACGGTGACGTCGTTCTGTGTGCGTGTCCTCTCACCAGAGAGGTGGTCCAAGGCGGGGGCCACTCGGCACCTCCTGAAGAAGGCGTCTGTGTCGGCGTCCACCACCAGCAGACGGGCCTCCTTCCCACCGGCTTTAATGGCGGCCACCACCTCTGAATGCGTCTTCCCTTCTACTGACAGACCGTTCACCTGAGGAGAGGAACATTGTTTTAGTTTCAGATTTCTACCAATGGATAGAAATCCCTCCAAAAAAAAAGGTTGCTATTGTTTCTTCTTGTCTTTGTTCCCACGGAGAAGTGAACAAATGTCACGGATTTCTTTCTCAATATTATCACTGTGTCTGCCAGAGGCTCCAGGGCAGGAAATCCTGTGTGTCCACACACACACACACACACACACACACACACACACACACACACACACACACACACACACACACACACACATTCCTGTGCTCAATAACAAACATTTTGATTTGTTCTTTAAATCAACGGAGCATCATGGTGGTACCTGGCTGTGTGACACTTTAACTCTGAGGCGTACAGTAACTCAACATGTCAGGTGGCTCACTCCCACGCCAGCTGAGTGTTCTGGGATTAAATCACCATGGGAAAGCATGTGAGAAATGTCTCGGAGGGTGTGTGTGTGTGTGTGTGTGTGTGTGTTTAGGTCATAGGGTGGACCTGCACGTCTAAGCCAGTCCCACAGAGGAAGCTGGACAATAGCTGCTTGGCCAGTAACAGCAGAAACAATGGCCGTCCGCTCCCCACAAAGCTCTGCTCCTCAGTGGGTGGTGAGGCTGTCTGGGGCCCTCTGGGGGACTGGAAACCCCTCGCTAGACTCTCAAACAGACCCCAGGCTCTGTGGGACTTTTAATCCCTGTGTCCTCTCTCTGTCCTCCTTCTCTTCTGATTCTTCCTTTTCCTTTATTCACTGAGGAAGTGAAGGGAGGAGCTCTGATAGCGCTCTGACTTTGTTAAAATACTGTGTGACACTGAATGAGTCACGTCGACTTGAGTCATGAATGACTCGTGTTGCTTCTGCTTCTGCTGGCTAAATAATAAGTGGAAGTTGTAATATCTTTTAGAGCAAAGGTTTCCCAAACTTGTCCGTGCCAATGCTCCCCAAATAGTATAGCTGTAGAGAGATCTGGATTCAGCATCGGAGGCGGCGCCGCCTTCATTCCTATGAGGAAAGGGTCTTTTTCGGCATAATGGCGTCACGTGATGGACCGAGAAGTTGTGATTCCACCGTTTGGCTTCTGTGTAAAACTTTCTTCAAAGCCTTCCTGAGGGCTTGGCCAGGGCCCCCACTGACAATTACTACCACGTATGATTACAAATGAGTGTGTTAGAGGACACGAAAGTGTGGTGTGGTCGGCTAAAATCAAATGCTTTTTTTTGCATAATAGTATTAGAGTGCCTATGTCAATGACACACTTGCTGTTTTTCACCAGAATTGTACGATTTGTTTATTTTGAGCTTCTTACACGTGATCTAGAAATTGCAGTGATTCACGTTATAATTTGACTTTTTGTTTACACACACGTCTCTCTGCTGTAGGCCAGCGGACACTAACAAAAGGAGGTGTGCAGAGCAGACCCCAGACCAGCGAAGAAGCTGATTATTCCGGTGTGAGGCTGCTCACAGTGTGTGGATTTAGGACCCCACACAGCGGCTGCTAGTTCACACACACATTCCTCTTATTAACTTTGGGGAAAGAGCCGACCAGAAGACCTGCTTCACTTACTACTGCAGAGTATCAGTCCGATTTCTTTTCCCTTTCAAAATAAAACTTTTTGTATGCATGTAGTTTTCAGACTGCGTCCTAAAAAAGTATGAAACGTCTTAATCTATATCTTAAGACCTGATATTGAGCATCATTCACTGATGGCAATTATGCACCTACAAGCATCATCTGCATAGAGCGTAACTCTCGTTTTGAACATTTTTAATGATCGTAGCATTTCTTTGGCAGTACTTTGGGTCCATTAGTGGAGCACTAGAGCGGCATGAACAGAAAATAATACTTTGTGATGTAAGCAGGCTTCCTCTCTCACACCCTTTTGTATGGAGGTGATGTCTGACTACACGTTACACCGTTCTTCTCTATTTGTACCCCGATGGAGCGGAAATATGGCCGACTAATCAGGACGAGTATTTTTGCGTAACTCTGTTTAGTTACTTCTCATAAAGATGACTCTGTTTAGGACAATTAATGAAGAAGTTATCAGGTAAATTACCTTAAATACATGAACGCATCTTACAAAGATTTGGAGTTTCTGAAGTAAAAAATCATCTCACCGGAACAATAACAATGTCTTATTGCACTGAGTTGCTGCCCTGCATGGGGTCCCTTATTGAAGTACCTGGACTATCCTGTCCTTGGACAGCAGGCCCGCCCTCTCTGCTGGAGAGTCTTCGTCCACCGCTCTGATGTACTGGCCCGGCCGCGCCCGCTCGCTGTGCAGGTTGAAGCCATATCCGCTCGGCCCTCGCCGGATCACGCAGAGCCGTGGCCGCAGCTCAGTGCACAACACCTCCTGGAAGAGACCCGAGGAGACAAAACGGAGACGGTGTGTTAATAACACCTTTTATGTGACGCGCACCTACAGACCAGAACAACAGCTTTTTTAAAAACCCACCATGGGTTCAGGGAGAACCAGAGGCACAAAGATTACGGAGAGCTCCAGTGAATCGTTAACCATGAATATGAAGCCGAGGTTGAACATACAGGTGGCTGCTGGTGTGTCGTGAAGTGTGTTTTTTAAACAAGCATGTGTAAAGTGAGGCTGCTGTTGGACTCCATGTGACTCCAGACCGCTCGCCAGGAAGGAAGAGGGTCTCGGAGGCGTGTGATTGGAGGTCTGCTGGGAAGGTTTGCGGAGAACTTCGGGGAGGGGAGGCGCTGCTCCGGCCTTGAGGAAGGGACCGGTTCCGGTGTGGTCCGCTCCCTGCTCGCCCCGGGCTCCGAGGAGGACAATGGAAGCCGGGCGCTGACCTCTGACCGCCTCCCCTCCCCTCGTCCCGTCCCGTCCAGCCCCATTCTGGGATAGCAGGAAGAGGTCGAGCTGTATTGTCATCCAGGAAAAAAAACTGCAGCTCGACTCCAGAACCTCCCTTCCGCTGTGTGGAAGAAGTTCTTTATTTAGAAAAACAGGGGCTTTAATGGCTTCGCCAGAATAAGAAATAATGGAGACACAGCGCTGGTCAGGATAATCTCTGTCACTGTGACCAAACCTGACCCGACACTCCCTCCACATCAGAGCGGCGGTGTGCTCCCGCCTTCTGTCAACTGTACGCTGGAAGACAATGAACGACCTCTATAAATACGTCTGACTCACTTTCTACAAACACTGGCAGGAGGCTGATTGATTAAAGCTACTTCAGAACATCCTAAATGAACTGCGGACATTACTGTAACCGACTCAAAACGTTTTCTCTGTGGTGAGTGAATGTCACTTTACTGTGTTGCGTAAGACAATTGTTCTGAGCTAACGCCCAACCCACCTCCGCCAAGAATGAATTGTTCCCCTTTTTTTGCTCAGTAAAGCACCTTGAAAAGAAGAAAAACATGCTTTTGTAAACTTTGTGGTGGCTCCAAATGAGAGTAAGTGGTGCTTTCAAACTGGGAACGTTCATGAAAGTCATGTGACGTAGTAACAACAGCAAACTGCGCACGCCTCATCTGTTGGTTCACTCTGACAAACAAGCGTTCTTTAATCAGGGATGGGTTGCTCTTTCCCTCACAGACTTCATTTTACAGAAAAAGTGCCGCCTTAAAAGGATTATTGGACATTTTGGGAAACACACTTGTTGGCTTTCCTACCAAAGAGTGAGATGAGAAGATTATTCCATCAAACGTCCCTTTGCTACAGGCCCTTTCCCATGATGTGTAAATGTCTTTAAAAAAAAACACAGTGGGAAATACTACACAGTGTCACACACATGCTCAGACTACAAGCACATTGTGGCTCAGACGTATAGCAGTTGGCGTTAAACAGCTCTGGAAACTGGACGGAAAAGACGCTTCACTGCGTCATTGGAGCGCTGACAGAAGTTGGGACCGGCTCAACTTGGATTTTTTCCGTTTTTGTAGCTTCAATGTCACCGGCTTCCATTTAAAAAACAACGCTCGTAGTGTAAACGCAGCACAATGTGTCCGGCGAGCATCTGGAGTCGGTGCTGAGTGTTTCTCCTGCTCATCAGATGTGCTGCTGATAAGAGCGTCATCATGATGGTAACTGATTATACAGAAGTCACCGTCTCTGATTGCACGTCCTGCACTTTTTCAAGTGTTACACCCAGACTTCAAGAGAGACAACCTTCCTTTAGGAGTCCTTTAAATGTGAAAGATGCAATCCAACGTACAGACTGAACAATGTAGCTTAATGTTTGTTCTAATTACTGCCTTTCGCTCTTCTGAAAGCCTAAAATTAACGTTCGGCGTTGACGGAGAAGCTCTGGCAGCAACAACAGAGGAGGGTTTGTGTCGCAGAGGAGTGGAGGGATGAAGAATCTCCACGCGGCTCTAAAATCTGTGGAATCTGCTGAACACACACAAGCCAGGACTACTTATTTGTGTGTGTGTGTGTGTGTGTGTGTGTTTGTGTTTCATGTGTTAACAACAGCTACAATGCGAGTTCTCTGTACCGTTACAACAGTCAGTTGCAAATACACTGGGAACATCGCAGATACGACCGCAGAACATTTATGGGACGTTCTGTGAATAACGAGCTGAGATATCGTAAAACTCCTCCACATGGCCTCAAACTGAACAGGTCTTATCTGCTGTGGAACGACACACACACACACGCACACACATCTGTGTTACTTAATCTACACCACACTACACTTAATCTACACAATCTGCAACCACATATTCCTTTCAGACAGACTCAGCTTTGGCCCGAGGTTGATCCAGGAACATTTGTATACTTCCTCTAAGGATCTTTATTTAGTTCGGAGAACTTCCCAGACCCTAAAACATCTGCACGTACATAATATGTGGGAGGAAAACACGGATTCATTCACCTATTTGTGCTGCTTCCTCAGATTTAGTTTCGTTGTTGTTAACCTACAATAAGAATGTAATGCGATAGCTGACCTGTTAACATTTAGGACAACATCATCTCACCCGTTTAAAAGTCCGATCCTCACTTTGGGGATCACAAACATAATATGAACTTTAATTTCTGACCATCAGGCAAATAATCTGAGCTCATTGTCTTTGTATCACATCATCTTTCTATTGTGAGAAAGGTTACTCTCGGCGGTTCGAGGTTGAACTCTCTTTCTCTCTCTCTCAGTGACACAAACTTTCCTTTGAGGAGGGAAGTGTTGAACAGGAACTGTTGACACATCTTCCCTCAATATGCTTTCCTCTGAGCTGGCTCAACTTCCTGACATCAAAGAGAAATTCAAACACAAAACGCACCCCCAACATACGCACAAACGTACTAGTATGTAAGTATGTGTATTTGACATCTAATAAAAGAAGGACACGGATTAGCTGTTTCCTCGTGTATCCAGTAAAGACTATAAGAAGTGGACGTAGTCGCCCTGATGCCACCCATTGATTGGTCGACTGTCCTTTTAGTTTTGGAGCCTTGAGTTCAGCAGTTTGACTGTTGCTATCTTCTTCTTTTTTTTTGCAACCAGAAGTGACACCAGAAGGGTGGAGCTAAGTACAACGGTATGCTGAGTAAGACATTTATAGGACACCATAATGTTACACTTAACTTCCATGAGCTGATAACAGACTGTGAATGTGAAACAGGGACAACGTGACGGCAGCAACCCGTCAATCTCAAGGTAGCCCTGAAGCATCTCCTGCTTTATGGTCTGTTTTACTCTCAATGGGACCATCCATTACTAAATGAACATCATGCTGTATCAAACTAGTGATCTAGACCATAAACTCAAGTTTACAAATCAATAAATCAAGTGAGAAGTAGAGTCATTTTCTCATAGACTTCTATTCAATCAGAGCAGTCGCACTGCAGCATTGGCTTCACTTTTTAGTCTTCATGCTAAGCTAAGCTAACTGGCTTCATCTTTAATGTACTAAAACAACTAGAAAAATAACAAGTGTATTTCCCAAAATGTTGAACTGTTCCTTTAAATCTTCGACTTAATGAAGATCTGAGTCGCCGTGTCATGAAGGTGCATCTGTCTTTGTTACATCTTCTGTCGGACGGAGGTCCTCGTGAACATTTAGCGGTTGTTTACCTTTTGAATATCGGCACAATGTGTGCGTGCTGCTGTGTGAAAACCTTTTAATCTCACTCATGATCGGGATGTATCGGGTGTATACTTTGTATCGTGACACCCTTGTGTTCTCAGATGATGTATTGTAATAAGATGCCCGGCCCTAAAACGCACACGTAATCATTTCTGTAAACCATTTGTTTTGAACGGAGTTTTACAACTGAGTTGATACGACGCTGCTTAGCATCCAGTGTAAACAGATGTAAACATTAACGCTGACCTGGGTGCACACGGAGTTAGGTAACACTGGACAGCCCAAATAAAGGGAAACCTGTTCCTGTCATATAGAAAGTAGCATTGCGGCACATTAGAGGCAAACATCCTTTTGTACTTCACTCTAATGTCTGCTGCTGTCAAGCCTCTAACGTACAAGTGCTCTTTCTATCTGCGCTGCACAGACTTTGGGAGGCTGTGACGACTGCAAATAAGCAATCGCCTTGAATACCAATGACTCCACAACAAAACAAGGGCCCATGTTAATATTCTCAAAACGCACTTCACGGCTGTGACTCTCTCTGCATCTGCTGCTCCAGCACAAAGCTTATCTCTGAGTGTTTGAGCGCTCACAGGCTCCCCGACCCAGAGGCTGGTGTAAACCTGTTTCAGACTTGTTTCTGGTTCTCCTCAGGAAGCTGCTTTAATTAATAGATTAGATACCGAGGAGGCAAAGTTCAACTTACGGGCCTCTTGACGTGGCTGCAGCACCCCGTACCGCATGTTCAGGAAGCTCTAAAATGATTTTAAAAAATCTAAATCTTTGACCGATGGGCATCCCCATCCATAGAGCCGCGCTGCTAGTGTGTTAAAAAGACGATCAAATGTCAGCGTGTACATGCATACGGCCTCACAAGAGGAGCACAGAGTCCTCGAGGAACCTGCAGGTGAGCGTCTCAACAAGCCAGATTGATTGATTTGCATCTTCTAAACCGTCTCAGGGAGTTTTTAAAAGGCAAACCAACTACCTCCATAATATCCATCCATCATGTTTATCACCCTCTCCGACTCAGCCACCGCAGATTTGCATCCGTCAGGCTCTCTTGCTGACTCTGTTTGACAGAGGAGCGCTGTGGCTGCGAGCAGCTCTGGCATGGAGCGAGCAGCCAATGTGTGTGTGTGTGTGTGTGTGTGTGTGTGTGATGCCAGAGGCTACAGCTCCGCCACTCTGCATGCCAGTTGCTTCATATTTTCCCCAATGCTTAGCCAGCGGACTGATGTGTAACGACTGCACAGAGAACACATGTAGGACAATCTATGACTTGAGGGCTTCCTGCACGGCTCCGGTTCTCTGACTCTGCTGGTCTTTTAGTTTTCACGTACCCAGGACGGGGAAAAAGTAAAGTATAATGCCACACGATGAAAACTTCCTCTAATTACGCTTCACCACACTGATGCATTTCCGACTGTCTCTCCGGCGTCTGCTAGACTCACGAGTCATGCCGATCATTAACTTGAACACTGTCACACTCAGCTGCTCCGTGCGTTTGTCTTCTAAAGCAGCCTGGCTTTCATCTTTATGTGTTTCTCCTGCTGCTTACTGCTTTCCTCCATGTCGCTCTAATAAAAGAGGGCAGCTCCCCCATGACTTCAGCCTCTTTGATCAGAGTAAAGGATAACATTGTGGTTACTCGGTGACATGACACATCTTTGGCCTCCCCCAGTCCTTGTGATTGTCACGTGTAGTGTCCGACGCAGATAAACGGCCTCAAGGACAGACTTCATGAATGTTTGATGTAAACCTGGTTTCCCTTTTAAACCACCGAAGTTTTTCAAAGCTCTTCGAGTGCTACGGAGCGCACCACTCTCTCAGTGAGGACGGGGGTGTTGGATTTCAAGCTGGACCGTTGAACCAGCTGCGAGGCAGGCGGAGGAACAAAGCACCCCACTGTCCCCCCTTCCATTTGAGGATGGGACAAACTGGGCTCTACAAAGGACACCAAAGAAAGGTTCTGCTGAAGGTTCCCGTTACAATAGAGTCTTTAGGGGGAAGGTCTGGAAATAGAAAAGTAATGTCAGTCCCCACAGCAGGGGTGCAAGCACTGATAAGACCAAATGAAGAGGCCTCGCCGTCGCTTTAAGATCTTTAAAATAGAGCAAGCCGGGCCTGCCGTTCCTCAACGCTCTTCATCTTTAGTCCGTCCGCTCTGCAGCCTTCTTTAAAAAAAACAATCACTATTGCATCAGATCAGCCCGACGCTGACTGACAGTTCTGTCCTATCACAGTCAACAAGTTTTATCTCCTCGGCCAGTCTTCCTGTCCCCGACCCTCCGCCCTCCACCCTCTACCCTCCACCCTCCGCCCTCGCAGACCTGAAAAAGCAGCTCAACAGCCTCTCACACAAGTTTCACGTTTCTGTTTCTAAAATGCATTTAGAGAAAGAGGGGAAGGGAAGACGAAAATGTAGATGCTGAGACGTCTGAGAGCCACATTGTTACAGTCGAGCAGAAGTGACAACATGACCACATCATCGGATGGCATACGAGCAAACGTTCGTTACTAATCGGTGCCAAGTGAGCTTTCCAGTCGGAGGCAGAATAATTCAGCGTCTAATCGTAGACGTGACGCGCTTTTAATTAAAGAATGAGCCATGGGGGGGGGGGGGGAACATTCCTCATGTAGCTCTTCTTCTGTGTGTTTTGACTCGAGTCTGGGATTCTCTACATTTCTCCACAATCACAGACACTGAAAGGCGTTAGCAGGGACAAGGTATCGAGCGTCACCACTCAAGACGAAGCCATGCTCTTCAATCAAACTGTGCTGCGTTGATCTAATCTCTTTTCTCGTGTGATTGATTCTCCTTATGGGACCGCTAAAGGTATTCGTTATTCTTCCCCGTGCTTGTAAGATGAAAAATGATGAGTAGAAAAGGGCAAAGGGAATAGAAAATAAGAACACTATTGACAGTGTGGAAAGAGGATAGCAGCTCTGTTCATCAAAGGCTTTATAAGATGTGGACGTGAAGCTCAAAGTGGACAGTTGTCATCAACATTATTATCATCGTTATTATTATTTCTGCTTTAAAGCTTGGCATTTCAACAAGGGGGTCTATGGGGATGGACTCGCTTTTGGAGACAGTGTCCAGTGGTCGTTTGAAGAGCTGCATGTTTGTGGCTTCATTTGTCAGCCCTGGAGGACGCAGCTTGGGTTGTGCTAACAGCTGAATGCTAACGTCAGCATGCTATCATGCTGATGTTAAGCAGACACAGTGGTATGTTTACCATGCTCAGCGTCTTACTTTAAGCATGCTAACATCTGCTAGTCAGCACTAGTTAATACGTGGTTTGGGAGTGATCTCTCCTACATTGTCTTAGTTTGGTAGCTTTTAGTTTAAGTCAATTTGCACACCCACAATGTACATTAATTTGCCGTGTCTTGGTGTTATGGCGTCTGTGTGTCGTACGGTGGGAAGGTAGGTGGTGGATGGGGGGGGGGGGGGGGGGGGGAGTCTATTTCAGGGCGATCAGCCAGTCACTTCCCCCCCCACCCTCCGGCAGGGCGCGGCCCTCCGGCTCATTGTCCGGCCGGGGTGGTGAACCTTCAGCAGAATGGAGTAGGAACTGGAATGTGGCTTTGTGGAGCCTCTGTCCCGAATCCCATGAGACCCAATCACCAGCAACCCCCCCCCCCCCCCCCCCACCAGGTTCCACCCCTGACCTGGCCCACAGTGGTGCTGTTGTTTGGACTGACGTCACTGAGGAGTTTCACTGAGAGTGACGAGACAACACATCATTGATTACTTGTTGCTAATCAATAGAGCAATTTAATTTAATGTGGTGGAACTCTATCCTTTCTTTGGCTCGAGATGTTATGGTTGTGCCTTCTGGCAGTTTGTGACATTCAAACAACTGTACTCGTGAACTCGCCCTGCTGGCCTGTGAGGGTTTAAGAAGCCGACCATGAAATGTCAACGTATCCGGCTGACGTCGGGTCGCAGACCTTTGTTGTCCTCACCCCGTCCTCCCTCCTCCGTTTGACAAACACCGCCTCAAAAACAGTTACAAAAAGGTCAAAAACAACAAGGCTGAACACACTATGATGGTATGTCTTCACCGTCTTCTACTTTCCACTTCTTTGTCAGACAGATGTTGTGATGTGCGTGACTGTGTTGCAGAAACTCCGGTGATACTTTTTGTGATAGTATTGTGTCATGAGTTACTGAGATTACTGCCCATAATACACATAAAAACAGCCTTAAACAACAGTATCAAATATGAGAGTGATAAAGTGATAATATCTCTATTATCACACACATTGATTGAGTGCATGTATCATTATTTAGCTGCTATTGATAGATGCACATTATCAATGAAGTGTTTCTGTGGTATTTGATTGAATCAGTATCACTCATAAAATATTCTGTTCAGTATTTGCATTTTTACATTGTGATAGTCAACTATTTCTTAATACATCTCCTTTCTATTGTCTGTATTGTATGCATGTATAATTATCATCCTATCACAGTTGAAATTGGGTCATAAACAAACTTATAAAATAGACAACTCTTTAAATTGAACACCCTCCGTTTCCCCTGAAACTCACAGCCCAACGATCAACAAAGAGAAGCATGCACACACACACACACACACACATACACACACACACATTAACGTGAAAACACCCACACAAAACATAGACAAACGCATCATATGAGCAAACGCCGCGTGCGACAAGTCGGCATGAATCACGGAGTATATCTGACCAGACAAACACTCCTTTACCCAAACACAGGCTGAACAATACGTGGCTTTGTCACAATGGCTTCAATGATAAGCAAACCAACAAACACAGCTGGAGACACTGTTTACTTTCAGGATACCGTGTCTGCTGCTGGAACGACACGCTATTCAACCAGTGTTGCATTTGACTTATTATGTATCCTGTTTTCATTGCAGGCATTTTGCTGCTCTCACACACACACACACACACAAACACACACACACACACACAGAGAGAGACGGTGAGATGTCGAACCTTCGAGCTGTAGTTCAGCTTTCCTGCTACGAGCTGCAGGAACTGCTGACCAGGAGGGTGAGAAAAAGTTGCAATCTGCAACTATTTTGAGAATTTGGCAACCCCTTCTTGGCCTTTGGTTGCCATCAGTGGCAACCACTCTTTAATGTACAAAGTTGCATGGGTGTTGGTGCGTTCACTCGTGTGTGCACGGGCATCTGTTTTAGAGTCAACGGTGAAGAAAACTAAGTGAGGGGGGGGGGGCATCTTCCACCAACAACAATGACAGGAAACCAGCTGAACGTCCCGGGGTCTGTGCACAGGCCGAAAGTCCCACAGCAGGCAGACCATCCTGGTTCAAACAGCCACTGTAGGCGTGGCCGTTTGTGCCTCTAATGCACGACGAACAAATGATCATCGAAAGCTGGCGTGCCTTCTAACGTATCCTCGGGCTATTCCTGAAGGCATTACATCACATAGATGCGGACGGTAAACTCTGAAAACTCGTGATTCCGTCTCGCTGAAGCAGATGTGACAGCACACAGATGGGAAACGTCACATGGACGTGAAGTTACAGAGACAATAGCTGAAATAATTCAACGTCTGTCGCTGTTTGCTTCAGGTGACGCCGGGCAGTTAGAAACACTATTGTGGATAGATCGCACTGAACGCAATGCAAATATAGACCGAATCCTCCCACGCGACAGATTCAGCATGATTTGTTTAGGGAACACATGGCGTCGCACAGTTAAAAGGACCGGCGTAAGAAAAGCCAAGCATGTGTGGCGAGAGCAGTGGAAGCTCTTTAATAAGCGGGTTTTATGTGAATGTGCAGATTAGAGGAGGGAAGTGACAGAGCCAGCACACGGACACAAAGACGCCTCTTTGTCTCAGTTCAGGCCTCTAAACGGTGTCGATGCAGTAACATCGCACACATTCACACTCTCCTAAGATCTCATCGAGCCGCAGTCAATTCCATCTGACACCAGCGCTCTTCCTCTCCTGTCATTAGTGTTTAAAGACTAGAGTTATGTAAGACTCCCCCAAAAAAACACACTTCTCACCCTCACACTCTCTTGAATCTGAATTAATCACTGAAGGAAAAGCAAAGAGCAGCTTGGTGAAAGAAGAGGACTGCTAAATGGTTCTTTACAGATTAATCGCACATTTTACAGAGTTAACTCATTGATTTAAGTAATGATCGACGAATCTAGTGGGATCATTTGCTTTCTGTTGCTGCTGAAACAATCAATCAGCCTCTGAAATATGTCGATGTTCAGTTGTTCTCTGTTAAGTGGACAGCTTTGGGTTTTGGACACAATAAGACATTTTAAGATCCTTTTTGACCGACTGATTAAATGATAGTCTGTGTAACAATAACAGGGCAGGTGCACATAATTAAAGATTTTTCATTCCTCATTCCCAGTCTTCATTTAGAAAAATACATGACACAATGTATTACCGCACTGCATGGAACTCATTGTCATAATTTTCATAAGGTGGCAATAAAGACCGACGTCATCTCGGCCACAAATGCAAACTTGAGCCGATGGATCTTTGGAGTACGAGCTATGAGCGACCGCTGCTACTTCACTGCCCTCAACAATAGCAGAGTAAAGATTTTACTGCCTGGTAAACAAAACAGAGACCTTTGGACCACTGATGTTTGTGTGTGTGTGTATGTGTGTGTGTGTGTGATTTTTGTTCCACGATGACGACAGCGGCTTTTATTTTCTTCCCGGGCCACGCTCCATGTTTTGACCCTTTGTCACTGCTCCTTCTCATTTTGTCACACCTCCCCCTGCGCTGCCTTCACTTTCGCCTCCCTCCATCCTCATCCTCACACTCACACACACACACACACACACACACACACACACACACACACACACACACACAACATCAGTGTAACCATGGCCATCGTGAGCAGGGGCTCCTCGGTTTCCGGAGAAGGCGTCGCTCTTCGAACCCTCTTTTGTGTCGTTTCAAAAACTGAGGCCAGACGGGCGGAGTGCGGACGTCAGTGTGACTGCTGAACCAACGCTCTGTCTGTGTGTGTGTGTGTGTGTGTGTGTGTGTGTGTGTGTGTGTGTGTGTGTGTGTGTGTGTGTGTGTGTGTGTCATTGGCCGGGCCACAGGGCTCGGGCACTGGAATGCCGGACAGGATGTCGGGAGAAAGATTCCAGAAAGAGTGGAGTCACTGCAGAGGAAGCCACCCTGAGGTATCTCCGACTGTAACACAGAGACACGGCGTCCCTCGGGTCCAGTCTGCACCCTCACACCCGCTCCGCGTGTCCTCCGTCCCCGGGTAAACGGTGCAGCCTGTCAAAGCTTGGTTTTTGTACGCGTTCACGTTAAAGAGACTCTGGGCTCACTGCTCAGCATGACTCGATCTGAATATTCCTTGAATGTGACGACCAAGCAGACAGAGACCTTCTTTGTGCATTTTAACTATAGTATTTTCTTTGAAGTACAGACTCCTCCCCAAAAACATCTCGTTCCAGCTTCTAAAATGTGAAAAATCGTTGTTTCCGTTGTCTTCTATGGTAAAACATTTGGACTGTTGGTCAGACAAAAGACGACATTTGAAGACGTTGATATTTTAAGGACATTTTATATTTTAAGGACCAACAATGACTTGGTCATTTAGGTTGTTTTATTTTATTTTCAAATTCAAAGTTAGGATCCATAATTTTAAATGTAATATTCTGATATCAAAACAAGACATTGGAAGAGTTGGACACTGTGAAAAATCGTGTAAATCACGATCAATCGAACAAGTAAAGACTTATCATTCATGAAAATAACGAATCACCCAACTTCAACTTTTAAAGGATGAGGTAGACATTTTGGTAGAAAGATGTTTACCGGTGGTATGTGTGTGTGTGTGTGTGTGTGTGTGTGTGTCCAAAGGTAACAACATCTGCCGACCAGCACATCTAAAGCTCAGTAATTCATTAACACATTATGTTCATCACACTCGTTATTCTCCTGTATCTTGTTTATTTAATCTGTATGAAACCAAAGCATAAAAACAACCTTAGAGCAATCTTATCTCATCTTACTCTAGGAAAAAACGCAAATAAGCGTAGTATATTTGACACAAATACTCAAGTTGTATCATAATATTACATGAACCAAAATAATCTCACGACAGATATCACTTCCATATCAAAGTGACTCCTCATCGTCACTTTTCCATCAAGTTCCAAGTGTCAGAAACTGAACATCCTGGTTATGATTCCACCATCATTACATTATGCAGAAAAGCCTATAATATCGTCATTAATCAATAATAACCATAGAGTATGCTATCTGCCACAGAGACAGAGTGGAGCTGCCCATGAAGGCTCTTTTCTCGGTCTCTGTGTCTGATCTGTGGCCCTTCTTCCCACCTCTCCTCCACCTCCACCTCCACCTCCACCTCTCCTCCAGCAGACTAATGCACAACGAGCAGCAGAGCCGGACTCAGACAGAAACACCCTCGGGGGGGGGGTAAACATCCAGGATGCAGCAGCGAGGGGGCACAGATGTTCCAGACTGGAGGGGGAAACCTCTTCTCCTCGAAAGCTTTTTAATGAACCCCACTGAGTTCACAGACAAACAAGGGAACACACACAAGAACAAGTGGCCACTGCGGAGTGACAATGAGCCCACAAACAGACAAAGATCAAAGGTTTGAACATAATGTATTTCGTGGGACTCATTTTGTGGACATTTCCTGTTGCTTGTTGTGGAGGCTTCAGCAATGCCAGATATGTGTGATGGTGGTTTTCTAAAGGAACGGCACACCAACATGTCTTTTCTAAACACGTCACAGCATTTGAGAGGAGAATGTTGAGCAACAGTTTGAGGTTTAAAGACGAAAGAGGAAAGGGGGGGGGGGGGGGGTCAGGGGTTCAGTTTAGACCACAAAGCTGAACCAGGTTGTTGTTGGTCCTCTTATGTTTCAGACACAGAGCTCCAGGAAAACACTCCCTTAGGGATGCATTCAGTGGCTCTAATGATTTAAAGAGTAGAGTTGGAGGAAAGGACTCTGAAAGTGAGAGGTGACTGTGCAGAAACTTGTTTTTAACTTTGACTCACCTTCTCAGAGTTGATGCTCAGCTTTTTCTCCACGTGCACGTGGATTTCTCCGTTCCTCTCCGGGACTGGCGTGGACTCCCTGGGTGTCCCGTCCCTCTCCTCCTCCTCCTCCTTCACCTCATCCCCGTTTACCGTCCCGTCCCCGTCCTCCTCCACCACCATCACCACCACCTCCTCCTCCTCCTCCTCGTCGAAAGGTAGCGGGACGCCGTCGGCGACATACTCCTTCAGACACTTCATGTTGTGCTTCTTCAGCAGCTGCTCGGTGTCCGGGTCCACCACCACGAGCTCCAGCCGGCCCACGGTGGCTCGTATCCGGGACACAACCTGCTGGTGGCTCTCGTTCTCCACGTCCTCCGCGTTCACGAACACCAGCCGGTCTCCGGCGTGGAGCCCGGACGTTTCTGCGGGGCTGTCGGGCTCCACTAACCGGATGAACTGGCCCGTCTTACCTTTCTCCCCGTGGAGGTGGAAGCCGTAGCCGTTGTCCCCCTTCTCCAGCGTGCACAGCCGCGGGCGCAGATACTGGCGTTTGCTCGGCATGGTTCAGGCTCCACTCGCCTTCACGCTGCTGAAATGCGTCTCTAGTTGAAAGTGGGAACGACTACAAGACCTGTGCAGGATGCTGATGGGGGAGCGGTGTGTGTGTGTGTGTGTGTGGTACCCCTTCAAATAAAAAAAAAACCCAACCCCCGCCCTCTTGGGGAGATTAGTCCGTGGGAAACGGTGCTCGTGTTTGTCCCACTCTGTGGTCCACCTACACTCACGAGTCTCAGTCTGAGTCGGTCCTCACACTTTGTGTAAATCCTCACTGAGACTCCTGCTATCAGACGGCGGAGGTCCTGACCCGAGGTCTGCTTAGACTCACAGCTCCGCCTCAGTGTGCGACCAAAAGTAGAAGAGCCGCCCGGGAAGAGGGAGGTGCGTTCAGGGACCGGCCCAGCTGGCAGCCTCATGCAAAGTGGAGAGGACCGGAGGAGTGAGCACAACCCGGGACTGTCCAGGGAAACGAAGATGATGATGATCAGAGGACCAGATAGAGGATTCAAGAAAGAAAGAGTGCCCCCCCCCCCCCCACCTCGATTGTATTGTTAAAAACTTTGATTCCCATTTTTTCCCCATAGTTTTACTTTTTTATATATATTTACATTACATTACATTTTGCCTTATATTTCCGTAATGAGCAACACTATTCACATTGTAAATTTTTTGGTACTTACTGCTTTCATTTATCCCAGTTAATTATATGATAAATGCTGTTTTTATTCTCTTTAATTCCTGCTATTAAAAGCACTAAATAATAGAAATTCTAGGAAATTTTCTCCATGAATAATAAAGTATCCATCCATCTATTAATATGTTTAGCCAGAGGGACGTATTATAATGTCTCCGTCTGTAATATTCCTCAGTGATTATGTTGTGACCTATACTAACATTTGATTTGTGTTATTTCCCCCTGTGGTGTATAAAACAGATTTAATCTCAGCAATATTGTTTTAAATATACAGCTGTAATTATTAAGGGTTGTGAGCTCCTATGGTGTATGGCCTTCTCCCCGTCTATAGATTAGATATGATTTAAATGATCAATATGCACACATTAGGAATTAATGATTTGTAAACTTCAGTGTTTTTGAAGCCTGTCCACCCGGAGCCCCTCTGGGCCTTCAGAGATGTGAGTGACATGCTTGTAAAAATAGCGCCCGGCAGGAAGCTCCTGATGTAAAATCCTCTGGGAGGATTTGACTTTTCAGCTGAGAATGCTTCCAGACCCGATAAGAGGACAAGAGACAGGATCTCTCAGCACTCTCCAACCTGGGGATTTAAAGCTACAGCAGCATCAGCACCGATACCTGCAGCGTGTTCAAGGGCAGCTGTTAGTTTAGTTGGTGGGAAGTCATCCAGATAATTACAGTTTCGTTTCTTCACAGTGAAGGATATAAAATGCACAGGCTCCTTGATGTGTCCGACTCGGCGCTGTGACTCCTAGACGCGAGTGGGAGCGCTGCATTCAGGTCGACAGCCCAGTACACTTAATTATGAATTTGCTTCCATGTAGCGCTGCGTCCACTAACTTCACCTGACACATTAATGCAACCACGGTAATACCAAAAACATCATCATACAGATGTTGAGCATCCTTTCAAAAAACAATGTACCTCAAAAATGATATAAAATAGTCTCTAAAATACAGAATCTAATCTAAGCCCGTCTAATTGATAAAACACTTGTTTTTAAAGTGCAACATGCTCGAGAATAAAGAGTGTAGCTGCTGCCACACAGTGGCTCATTAACCTCAGCACATCCTATGACTTCCACCCCTTCCCTCCAAAAGCCCAACACACACACTCACACACACACAAGACACACAGACGAGACTGACTTCAATAAAACAACACCACATACATTACAAAATATACTTTTTTTTATATAATATGATAACAAAGCACTTTTTCAGGGCACTTTGTGATCACCGTGACAAATGGGACATCGAGCAAGTTGGACAAGCAAACATTCATAATGAACATTGTACAAAGAAACGAGTGACACAATGCGGCACGCAAACAGATAAAGCTTCGGAACAGTCTAGACAACAACATCCATCGGTAAAGGAGACACAATACTTACAATACTCTGTGTGTGTGTGTGTGTGTGTGTGAGAATGGTAAGACGTGACAATAATTATCTCTTTGTATGAAGCCAGCAGTGGGATGATCCTCCAGCACATCTCCATGTACAGTTTCTCTTTGAATGACGTTTCACTGGCCCTGAATTGATTGTACAGACAGACACACAGTGGGCGGGCGCCCTCAAAAAGTTGTCTTTATTCTATCTAACAGCAGTACAGATGTGAACAGACGGGATCATTTAGCTACAATCTGACTGTGAGACTGAAGTCCACTTCTCAAACACGCTGAGTTATCGATGAGTGATGAAACAGACTGTAAGGCCAAAGGGGATTCAGTTCACAGTCTGGTCAAACAGGGAGGGAAACAAACTACGAGCTGCAGGGCAAAACAATGCGACATCCACACCAACAGTCCTATTGATTGTTTGTATAAAACTGCAAACTGCAGGGTGAAGAAGGTGACAGTTCTGAGATTAGGTACGAACTTCGCTTTCAGTGTTTTGCTGGACCAAAGGTCAAAGAGTCAAGCTCACAGATGAAGTTACTGAAGCTCAGTTTAACAGCAACCAAAAACAGTTTCATTACAAACATGAAGTCAAGCTGAACCACATACTAAAATATGTGCTGCACACATATTCACAAAGATTCTCGTTGGCATACAATGTTACAGCCCCGTCTCCTAAAATCTACGCCCCCACACAATGAAACATTGTGAAATATGTTTCCAGGGAAATCTATTTAGTCGCGGATACTTTTGTCGTATTTTGGTTCAATGTCACAGTCATTTTGAGCCAACCATGATAATATAACCATGAAAATACATTTTCCTCAAAACATAATTGAGAGTGCACATCAGTTGTATGGGAACCTCATTTTGTAGGAGACAGGGTTGGATGTTAATACATGTTTCTGTCTGCTTGGACTTGGAAGTTTGGTTCAGCCAAATTCTGTGGCCCCGTTCCAACCACGAGGAAATAGACTCAGAGGTGTAAAGAGACACAAAGTGAAAACCACACCCGTCAGAGGGGAAAACTATCAATATGCAACCAATGGCTGGAAAGCTAACAATGCAAGTAGCTAGCTGACCATTTCAGCACGTAAAAGGATTACTTTAGCACCGTGTGTCTACCAGGAGTACAAGTTTGATGTTAGCGAGCTAATGTTAGCTATGTGTTAGCAAGTTACTGTAATTAGCTAAGGCACTAGCAAACATAATACTGCATGACTATAACACAAGGTGAATACTGTCAAAATACTTCACTTATACAAATACTGTTTGCCTAAAACTTACTTATTATGAATGTTGGCCCCTGCTAGACATGTTAGCTTTAGCATTAGCAAATGCCAAGACATGCTGACATGAGCCAGATCTATTTCCCCTCAGTGGCAGTAAACTGTGCTGTTATTTGTTATATTTAGATATTTTCAAGAGGAATTTGAGGGTGTAGTTCACCTTTAGTGCAATGCGTCTGACCAGGCACACACCTCCTTCCCCAAAATAATACACGGGCCCCATATTTCTCATCCAAAATCAATAATTTTGAGTTTGCAGCGATGCAGAATAAAATAATGAGCACGTTTCCTGTTTGATATTGCATTTCAGATTGTAACTGTCACCACAAAGACCACAAACATTTCTACGCATGACATTTAAATTCACATTTCAGATAAGGGATGGCGGCCAATCCAGATTCACCTTCCATTCCAGACGAGGTCGTCTGCTCCTCGGGTTTAGTGCTGGGATTAGCTTTTCATAAGAGAGCAGACTTCTTTTCTTTTTTTTTTACCTCATTCCCACCCACTCCCTCCCTCCCTCCCTCGCTCCCTCGCTCCCTCTCTCTCCCTCTTTGTGTGTCTCTCACTGCCTGCTGATCAGGATCAGCTACATGTGGCCACAGCAGCCAGACTTGTGCTTCTGAGACTCGATGTAGTCGTGGATCTGGAACTTGGGCTCATTCTGCTGCTGTGTCGCTCTGTGCTTCAGCTCCCTGACGGAGAGAGACACAGGAAGTTGGATACAGAGGGGGTGGATGTGTGGGATGGAGCACATAGGGTGAGCAAATCAAGAAAATGAGAAAGGAAGAGAAATATAGAAAAAGCTAGCGAGGGAAGGGAAACATCTATCTGGACTGATTTTTAATCAAAATGCCTCTGGCATGAATCATTTAATCCAACTTGCATTTAAAATACACATGAAGATAGCAAATCACCCACATTGCTGTCTAAGAAACATGCTGTGCAATCAGTCCTTTTTCAGACTCACTAAAAATCCGTTTCTTATTTTCCTGCCTTTCAATAAAAAAGGTGTGAGCACAAGGAAGTCATTCAAATGTATAATTTACACAGTTCAAGCCTGACATCCACAGGGAACAATCCCATTACAACAAGTCAACAGGAACAAATAAGAAATTAGCTTGAAAGAAAGTGTTCAGATTAGTTGCAGGAGTCAGAGGAAGGCTTGTGAGCATTAATGCTAAATCAAAGTATAAAAATACTCAGAGGAGAAGACCAGAGTGAACTCAGGGTCGTCAGAAAGATGTCGGCTGACTGCGTGAAGCGGATTAAAATACAAACCCTTTATGTGGAACCTCAGTGTTTACTACTCGAGAAGCATGACCCAGACTAAACTGGGAATACATTTCATTTTGTTTACTACAAGAAGAGAAAGATTCTGTTTGTGTTGTAGAAACATTCATTTTCTCACATCAGAGGACTATTTAAAAGATGACAAAGCCTTTGAAGTGTTAAATATTTGTTTTGGAGATTACTCTTAGGTGACTCTGGAAATGAGAAAAGTGCCAATAATTCCTCTGTATAATCCCCAAGAGTGTTTGTTATGTTTCTCTCTCTCTTTTATGTTAATGTTCTTTATTCAGTCGTTTTCGCTCATTTATGTGGTCGGGTGTAGAGAAAGATCTGCTGGACTGCTGTTGCTTCTTTCCATCATTGTGAAAACAAAACATGAACAAAACCTGCTGTGATTTAGAGCTCAGAATAAAAACACGGCACAGATTAACCAATCATGTCTCTGAAATAAAATGAAGGGATATTTATCTAAAATGTGCATCTTATCATAAACCTCTCCAAGGACCAGTGTGTAGGATTTAGAAGCATCTTTTGGGAGACATGGAATATAATATTCATAACTATGTTTGAAACTAGCAGCATGTTTCTACAGCAGCCCAAAAGGGACATACCAAAGACTGACTCGAGAGGGCCTTTCGTGGTTTTATCTTTAAGTGGAGCTTGAAATGCACCTGAAGGCCACTGTAGGTTCCTCTAAACGCTTGGAAGGGAGGAGTGAGCAGGCGGCAACCTCCGGGTCTGAAAAGTGAAGCCAATGTGGAACTACTTTAAATTTGCATTCTCTCTAATGGCCATCAGGAGGCGACTCCTGCAAAAAGAAGTCTGATTGTATAGAAGTCTATGAGAAACTGACCCTACTTGATTCATTACCTCAGTAAACATTGGGAACATGAGTTTAAGTCTTCTTCAATGCGGCATGATGTTCATTTAGTAAATGAAGTAAAATAGACAATGAAGTAGGAGATGCTTTAGGGTGGGGCTACCTTGTGATTGACGGGTCGCCAGTTTGAGAGTCTCTGGCCACCTGATGAATATAAGTCCAGTATTCACTCTCTTTAAGCTCTGTTTTACCAACTATTGAGTGAGATATCTATCTCTTTAATTGCTAAATGCTCCAAGCCGTTCAGCAGCTAGTCGCTAACGTTGATGGTTTGCCGTGCTGGGCAGGTATCGTACGGTGGGTTAATAAGAGCTTTTTTCGGTAAGCTGCTGCGGGAAAGGAATGCTGAAGAGAGCAGTGAGAATGAACCAAAACAGTAAAGGTTTGGGCTGCAAAACCAAAATTAAGAGCTTAAAGAAATCCTCTGCAGAGTCAGCTGATGATTGTCTGAGCTACACACTTCACATTACACATTGTAATTTCATCCACTGCTGGTATAAAATATGTATCAGTGCAGCTTTAAGACTTACTTTCCTATAGCGAGAAAGGCCAGCTCCACATTGACTCCTGTCTTCGCACTGGTCTCCATAAATGGTACACCGTATTCCTACAATGGAAAAACCATTAGAGGAGCATGTGGAGTGTCTGTCGTTGAGAACGTGACCGCGTAGCGCCGCCATACATTACCTTCGCCAGCTTCTCTCCGTCCTCCGTCTTCACCACCCTCTCCGCGGCCATGTCTGCCTGTAAGACAGCAGCAGGGGAGAGAAAAACAAGTCATCATAGTGGAGGTGAAGGGTCAGAGATTCCCCATGCCATTAGCTTCAGTGAAGCACCGTCGGGTCAGACCGCGCATCCTCTTATCCGCCGCCAACCGCGGAGCCAGAGCTCCTTCAGACTGATGAGATGTCAGAAACTCAACCTCTGGCAGGAGAGCAGCGTTCGCACAGACCGATGCCGGCAGTCGTGCTGCTCTCACAGCAAACGATCTGATCTGCTGCTGCGTGACATCTCCGACCCCGGAGAAACATGAGTCCTCTCTGAGCCGCCAGAGGGAGCGTAGGAATATATCAGCAACGACTGCAGACTCATCACCAGCGGCGTCGTGGAGGAAATGGCTCCATGCAAGGGAAGCTTGGAGCAAGCGATAAGTCATTTTAATGGCGTGTTTTGTTTGTTTGTCCTTCGCAGTCACAATGATCTAATAACATTGGGTGATGGGTAGGAATCGAGTGTGTTGATGTGGACGATTCTGTAAATGGACCAACTTCATTTTCACACGGGGGAAATTCAAAAGATAAAATATTTAGAGACACACAAACGCAGTTAAGACTTTAAATATCAAGGGAGAGTTCGTATTTGCACACGTGCTGCTCGGTGGAGACATTTACTGGCTTTTAAGCATTCCCACGTCTGCCTGAGTGCGATAAGAGTGTGTTTAAATTGTGCTAAGAGACCCGTTATCCTCCTGATCTGTTTTTATGGAACGCAAAAATAGGAAGCTTCGCTCACCTTGTTGCCGAGCAACATGATGACCACATCCTTCTGGGCATACTCGTGTACTTCAGTCAGCCAAGCCTTTGAAAGTACAAAAGACAGACAGATACAGAGGAGGGGGGGGGGGGGGGGGGGGGGAATTGGTTTATGAACAAAACAAATACCACTTCAAGTCTGCATTTTCACTCTCCTCCTGAGCAGTGTGTCATTACCATCCTCCAATCAATCCTGGTGAGACTGAGTCACTCCTATCCTTGAACATTTTTATTGCTTTTTCATTACTGAAACTGGGAACCGTGTAGCGGAGCGAACGATAACATCATGTCATTTCCAAAGAGGGGCAGCGAGAAAAGGCTGGAGGTCCTCGACACTATTTTGCATGTGAGCAGACAGAGTGACGCGTTCAGCTTGAGACGGTTGAGGGAGTGAAGATGAGGAGGGAGAATAAAGTGAGGGGAGGGAAAAGTAATTTAATGGTCTTACCCTGATATTGTCAAACGACAGCTTGCTGGTGATATCATAAAGCAGGAGTAACGCTGTAAAAGAAGACGGAACACCTTTATCCTTATGCAACGCACACATCAACACCTACTCACACTTTCTATGCACACTAATAAAAACAAAAATGTGCACATCTCAGCCCGGGTTCACCCTTACCTACAACACCCCGTTCCCACACATCAGCACACACAGAGCACGAGGAAGTGCAATATAAAAAGCAAAGGTTACCCTGGGCATCTCGGTAGTAGGCGTGTGTTACACTGCGGAATCTCTCTTGGCCAGCTGTGTCCCAGATCTGCGTAACAAACCACATAATTACACAACATCCAACGTGGGAAAACTGAACCATCCTCCACAGCCGACGACTTAAGCAGAAACATACCATTATACCAACCCACAAGGTCAAAATCCAGTAACTATATATTTAGTCCAAAAGTAGTTTAGATCAGAATCTGACTTCTTTTTTTTTTTTTACATAGTTTTAGAAAACTATAATTTCAAATCAAACGGCTCAAAACCAAACAGTTGAAGCAAGATGGACACATTGAGCTAGTTCAAGCTGGTCAGATGAGTTAGCCACAGCCAGCCGCTAAAGCTACATTCAGTTTTAACCCCCTAAATGTTTACTGTAAATTAAATACCTCAATTACAATGAACTAACATCTTAGTTTAGCTTGTTAACCATAAACAGGGACATACATAATACTTAAATAAGGTAGCAAGTAGAGCTGGTCATAGAGAATAACAACAGCTCTACTCATGCTAAAAGGTAGGCTAACTAGCCTAGCTTAGCAAAGTAGCAATAACTATGGTTTGCCATGGCACCGGCGGCTCTTTCTGACGCTAACATATAGCTTAGCGGTCACGCCTAAGAAGAAATCGCCTCGAGGAGGCCTCCGTTTCATACAGTGGAAATGCCAAAGATCAAGATTAAGAGAGTCTGATAGCATTATACAATAGCTGGCAGAGAATCACAGTCGGCCATTATAGCTGGCAGCCTGCACACTGACCAATACCCTGCGTTTAGTTTTAAAGGTATCTGACACTCTATTATTATAGTACACGTATCCAATCCATGGGTTTTGTGTCTACTATTGTTACTAGACAGTTCTCAAATAAACATCTGTTTTGGTGGATTTTGATCTACTGTCCATGGTGTTGAAATCGGTGTGTGTTCTCAGCGCTGAAATAATTAGTCCCCCATTCTGATGAAAACGTTGCAGAAGCACACACATGTGTTCGTGCATGAAGTGGGGTTTAATTAAGCGTCCCAGTTTGGAAGGTTGTAAAAAGATATGGTCACCTTAACTAACTGCCAATGCAGCTTTTGACTAGTGGAGTTCACCATTTAGTGTAGTTATGCTTTGAATCCCATATTAATGTATTTAATTAAATTAATAGATTATATTAAGGAAATGGAAAGCTGAAAAAAAAACACATTTTATCTGTTATTCACTGTGTTTTCCTCAAATTCCTTTGAGTTGTCTAAAGGCAGAGTGCAGCTTTTAGGTTCTATCTAATAATTAGTTTAAAAAGACATAACATGACGATATTACGTCTATCAATCTGCTACATTGTTCCTCCAGCCAGCCTTAAAACTTTAAACTGTTGTCTCTCACGTCAGCTTCATTTCTATAGTAGAGATTTAGACTCATGGGGTCATGGTCTAGTTTGGATTTAATAACAGGATTTCATCATGTTCAGGGACCATGCAAGAAAAGAAAATCTAATGATTTACCCGAGTTGGCAGAACAATCTAATTTTGTCATCCTCCACTCTGTGTTGAATGAACAGGTTATGATGATAGACCTGTTTGTGCCTCAGAGCAACAGCCTGCTGCTGGCACACAACACTACAGAGTCCTTCCTCATAGCCTATTGTAGTAGTACTGCTATATGTAAAGCAGAGAAGCTGGAGAAAAAGGCGCATGTTCTCACCTGCAGTTTGACTTTCAGGTTGTCGACGTCCACCACTTTATTCTGCAAACACGAGAGGAGCCGTGAGAGACTGTGACAGCCCACCGTATGCTTTATAGACTGTAGTGCCGAACGACGAGCGTCTCAGCAGAATGAAAAACGATAAGACGCTCGGCATGTGGTAAAAGAAACAAGACAACTAAAAGTGGCTTCGAATGCTGGCAGAGAAAGTAATTTGCAACACCCACTCAACAACAAGGTCCTGGGATTAGACTTAATTACACAACAGTGAGGAAGACGACTGGCAGCATAACAACCGACTCCCCCGTTCATTTCCTGCAGCCCCGTAGCGGGGCCCTCTGATGTCCTGAGAAGAAAAGAGCGGCTTAAAAATAGTTTGGGGCACCCCGCTTAAAAAAAAAAAAAAAAGCTAAATATTGTGACCCATGAGGAAATAATGGTTAAGGTAACATGCAGTGTTGTTTTTTTCCACCATGCTCTGTGTCATGTGGGGGAGGAAGTGGAGTTGTTTATGTTAACATGACCTGCTAGGTCACAACCGCATTTCAACCTTTGCACAGCAAACAACAAACAACACCAAAGAGAGAGAGATGGAGGAAGTGTGACTAGAGAAATGTTCTGCAGCACTTCCTCAATCACTTCATCACTGGGTGTCGGGTGACAGGTCATCACAAAATAGCTCCCGCCTCTTCCTATGCAGAAATGCAGACAGAGCTCTACGTGGTGACACAAAAGGAAGCCTCTGCTGCGAGTGCAAACGAGAGAGCTGCCACCTGCTGAATCCTCTGCCTTGGCAGAACGGACATGGTTCAACCCCTGCATTAGTTGCCATGGGTTTCCATTTTTTTTCCCCCCTCTCTCAATTATGACGTGAGAGGAGCCTGCATGCTGAGTAACTGCTACAAGGAAGCATGCTGAAAATAGCCCGGCCATGTTACAAGCTGCCACAGCAGCCTGCCTGCCTATCCGTGCACAGAGGACAACCTCAGCATATTGACTCAACGGATCCTCGCAGATGACTCCGTTTCTAAGCAGCTTCTCATAAAACACGAGCCAGAAAACGGTCGCTGCCTCTCGTTAGGAGACGGTCTGAATGAATAGTGTAAACCAGCGTCAGGTCCCTTTGTAAGGCGTTTTATGAATGGGTGCCGGCGGCAGGACTTGTTGCCTTTGCTTGAAGTAGTGGCGAGATGCAACGTGGATGCTTTCCGAATAGACGACGGCCATACAGCTCTAGTTTGATGTCCATTACGCTCTATAATGTCTTCAAAGAAGACGTCGCTCTGTCTAATGCAGCACAGTTTCCTCCTCAAACCGCCCCTACTTGACTCGCAATTAGTGTGAGTGTTTTTGCATTGATTGGAGGCAGACTGGGGGTCAAACAGCTTGTTTGCATGTTCATCCCCGCAGAGTGAGATGTCTTCTAAGAAATCTGCAACAGATTCAGCAACCGTCACTCACGAGTGTGTGTGTGTCTGCGCGCGTGTCTGCGTGTGTGCATATGTGACGAGTTTAGCAGCTCCTCCAGGACCGAGCCAAGCTGCAGCCAATTTGTCCAGGAGACAGAGGCGTGGGCAGGCATCAGCCGAGACATTTACGAAGCCGTCCTCAGAGCCTCGCAGCACAAGTGGTCTGTGAACTCGACTGATTGGCGAGAGAGGATTTGTACATTTGGTGCCATCATCGCAGAATGACGAAGTGTTCAGCGAGGAAATAAGGTGATAATTGGGCCGCAGTAACTCTAACAAGTGGATCCCTTGTTGCCTTAAAAAAAAATAGAATATCATTAGGTTGTTTTCCAGATGCTAAAGTGTTTCCTCGTGATAGAAACAAGAAAACAGCAGAAACAATAAACATTATAATGAGCCATTGTGTTCAACAGCATCTCTCTCACCCTAAAGTCTATTCCAACGGTGGCTATAAAGTTGCCTCCCAGGAACGCCCCGTCTTTAAAGCGCACCAAGACGCACGTCTTCCCCACGGACGAGTCTCCCAGCAGCATCACCTATAGAGCAAACCCCCCCCACCACCACCACCACCACCACCACCAGAGAAGAGGGACAAAAAAACAACATGACTGACAGCTCATACATGGTGTTATGATAAACAAGCACAACCCCCCCCCCCCCCCCCCCACTGAAGAGGAAATTAAAGCCGGAGGTTTGATTTTGCAACTGAGCGAGAAGAAATGTTTTCGCAACTGCGCCCATGTTGTTGAGTCAAGAGGATGATGTTGTGCAATGTCTGCTTTTTGGCAAGATTTCAGTTCATATTAAGGAAAATTAAACTAGTCTTGTAATTCACACTGTGTGTGTGTGTCTGAGCTGCCAATAACATGCGGTGCTCTGCAGAGAGGAGCTGGAGAGGTTTGAACTCCAATTTCAACTCATCATTTTTTCAGCGAGCGTCCAAAACTAATCAATATGATTGCAAACAACAGGATGTGTGATTATACAATCCATCCTGCACAGAGAGTCAAAGCGGCATAAACACACAGTGTTCATAGATAACAGCACAATTCAACTTTTCCCTTTGTCTTTATTAAACAGTTACTGGTGTGCCTCAGCTTTGTATAAATATTTTATGAGAGGGAGCAACAAGTACACCCTCAGCAAATATTTGCGTTATCAGTTAGGGCGGACAAAGCAACCTCCAGAGATTCAGAGGCTCAGAGAGACTTGTTAGGAATCAAACCATCAGGTCGATGACTTGGCCTCCTGTTTAACAGGAGGATGCATAAAGACAGACACACTAATAGTTTCAGGTTTCACTCATTATGCAGATGTGGAGAGGCAACATGCATGCTGCTGCAGGTGCACCCAGCTGTTTTCTGTGTCAAACCTCCAGCACATCTAGACACATGTTAGCACCTCAAACAACAACTAAACAAAAAAAAAAATCAAGACGAGACGGAAATACACACCTTGAACGCAACATCATAATACTCGGTAACAGAAGCGCATCTCTCCAACGCATTTTTGGACGTTCCGTTTTTAGCCTGCTTGTCCGTCAACGATGTCTTTCTCGTGGACATCGCAACGCCAGGAAAGAAGAGAGCGCAGGCTTGACAAGGAAGCCGAACCTGCAGACGTCTCCGAGATGTGTTCCGAGAAAAGACGCGCACGGTTTTCTGCGAGCTGTCCGCCGCTCAGTCCCGGTCTCCGCCAGCCTCCAGCCCCTCTGCGAGCATTACTGCGCGTGGCCACAGAATGATCACCGGGCGCTTCCACAAGGAGGAAGGAGAAGGAGAAGAAGAATAAATCACACCTTGATATCGTGCTGTGGAAAGACGGAAGCGACGCTGTCAAAACTTGAAAAACAATCAGCGCGTCTGCGTCCACCAGTCAGGAGAGCGGCGGTGACAAAACAAGGCGGAAACATTTCTCGGCATCCTGGCGTGGGCAGGCGGTTAACCGAGACAGCTAACAGCACACTGTGGGTTTCTCGTGTGAGTGAGCGCGTCGGTCTGCGTTTCGGTCTCACGCTGTCCCCAAATAACAGCTGCGAGGGTCAAGCGCGCGCTGACGGCTGACTCATCCGCCACAGGTGGTGCTCGATCAGTGAGCGGGTCAGAGAGGAGAGCGCGGAGACCCGGGGAGGAGGACGGAGGCTGAACTGGGATCTGTTAGTGTGAACACACTTGATGTGTATAATCTCCTACGGGTACAGATGAACTGCTCTTGGTGCGTAAAATGGCGCACGAGCCTTAATGTTTCTTCGAATACTCTCCCAGATTAGTAGCTATATCCTTTTTAATTAGTGTTGCTTTTGCATCAACCCGTGGGCTGCTCTCCTCACAGCAGTCCAGACAATACAAGTCTCAATAACACACATGACTCTATAAATATCCCATTTAATTAGCATGTCATACATGTCAGAAATGGTTTCGGCTGAGCCGAAAAATGAATCTGCAGTGTTTGTCTCCCCCCAGTGTTCAAATCCCGTCCCCGCTCCCCTCCGTGGGGACAGGACTAATGGCAAATGGTTCAGAGATCATTTATGTTACATAACCGACACGTAATCTATCGTCTGAGCACATGAAGGCAACTTGTCACCCCTCAGACATGAACATGAAGATGAAACATTCATTTTGGAGATGGAATCAGTGGAGAGAAGTGCATCTAAAAATAAAGAGTGAGAAAGCTCTAAATGTAGGTGAAAGTTTATAATAAGAATATAAAAAATATGCATCTAAGGCATGTTATTTTAACAACCTACACTAAGCCCTTTCTAAAACAATCCAGGTCAGTCTTTCCCTACTTTAAATCCAGACGTGTGCAGCTGCAGCAGAGTGACTTATTTTGTGTCTCTGGTGCATCTTTCCGCAGGCCTTTATGAAGGTTGACTCACACACTAACACAATCTCACGCTAATGCGAAATGGCAAAGCCAATTTTATACTTTCTCACAGCTTTCTGCCGTCTCCGTGCCGCTCTAATGGCAATGACACAAAGCCAAAGTTCTCACAGCCGCAGAATCCTACGTTAAATGAGCCAAACGTCTTATTCCGTCTCCCTTTCCCTCCTCTCACATGGATTGAAGGAATTGTCACAAAGCATACAATCACCTAAAACAGCTTTGTTAAGACAGCAGCAAACAACCTGCCGCCGTGACTTCCATTAGCAGCGCTGTGTCTTCACACCGACTTCATCACAGCAGGGGCGTCATGAACCATAACGTTAGTGGTCGTAATGAACGCAGTGAGAAGATGCCACTGATTCATGCCGCACTTCACTGGCAGCAGATGAAAAAGGAGAAGATTAGCTGCACTGTCACGTCAATGACTTCAGTACAAACAGCCCCATCGCAGCGACAAGTCCTCCACATCACAGCAGTGAAGTCGACAGCATGAGAGGGGGGGGGGGGGGACGACACATGCGAGGGAGGGTGTGGTGGAGGACAGGAAGTGTGGAGACTCACTGTGAAACCAATGCCGACGGTGGCGGGGAAGGACCCGGGGAGGAACTTGCCCTGGTCGAACTGGACCAGCAGAGAGGTCTTGCCCACTCCGCTGTCTCCCACGAGGATCGTCTGCGGGGGGGAGGAGAGAGAGAGAGATGCGACATTATGTTTCCACTTGCTCATCGCCTGAGGCCAGAACACTGTGTGTGTGTGTGTGGGCACACAAGCAGTGTAGGTTACTGTACATGTTCATCTGTCGCTCAGCGGTCTGTAATGCAATGTGACGGCTTAATGCCTTCAAGAGGGAAGGGCAATGTGCAGTGGTTAACTGGGTAGTTAGTGGAGGGTGTGTGTGTGAGTGTGAGTGTGTGTTTGGGCCTGAAACCGTGTCACTGTATTAGAGATCAGGCTGATGTTCTTGCACCCACAAGGGGAACACTAACCACATGTATCTCTTTATTCTGCCTTTTATTTTTAAAACACGTCTCATATTCACCAGCAGTACATTAACTCAAGCGCTACACTTGTATGTCCATTTTATGCCACTTTATACTTCTACTTAAATGTCTCTTCAGGTCATAAAGAGGTAAAATGATCCAAGACGTCTTCCACCACCACACAAGAACAGTGCCGGAGTGATAACATCACTCCTCGTGTGTGTCCCCAGCAGGGATCTGCTGCTCTGACACCACAGCACTGACCGAAGGCATCCATCGGCCTCGTGGCCACGGTCATCATCTCATTCGGTGGCAGCTGGGGGAGTCCAGCCTAGAGGTCCTCAGCTGCAGATGCTTGGCTCTTTTGTTGACATTTATCACCCTCCTCCTCCTCCTCCTCCTCCTGCCTCTTATCTGCACTTTCAAAGAGCCCACATGCTGCGCAGCATTACAGCATTGCAGCGCTCTGCAGCTCGCTATACGTTCACTTCACTCTCCCATTAGAAATATAACATGGTTTAGGCAGATGTACAGAATGAAAATCTATCGGGTGCTTTGAAGTGGATGCTTGCAGAGCTCTTATTAAAGATGTGGCCGTCTAAAACGCTGAGTAAAGCAACAGTTTTTGATGCTGAACATACAGATACAATCTCCAGAAATGCAGCAAACAGAAGATGAGCTTTTCAAACACAGCGTACAGGATATGAATAATATAAGATAATGTTGTTCCACTTTTGAATTACAGGCATTAAGAGAGATGCTGCCTTTCTCTCTCTCACTGTGCGAGTCGGTACAAATTGGCCCTGGAGTACAAACGATGCAGACCAGAGGCAGAGCTGCCGTGTGCATGAGTCACACGGTGTTTGTGCCGCGTTCAGCTGGCCTTGAAATCGACATATTACTATTTCATGTCTCCTTCATCAACTTTTGATGCTGGCATGTAGAAACGTTCTCAGGACAAACGCTGGCGGGGAACAGAGCAGCAGCGAGGGGGGGGGCAGATTATCTCCAGGAAGCAGATGTGGGGTTGAATGGATGGAGGTGGGTGAATGAGGGGGGGGGGGGGGGGCTAGAGATGCTGCATGTGTCTCCAGAGATGTTTCATAATGAGATAGTTACAGTTAAGTGCCGAGTGGAGGCCCAGCACTCTCGTATATATATATATATGCATGAGTGTCCGATGAATCCAGTGGATGTAATTTAGTCTCAAGTATCTCACCTCAGGGATGTCATCATGTCGTACATACACAGTTTTTAACAGTATTTAACATTTGTGGTACTTTTTCTTGTTATTGAACGTCCATGCCATCGTTTCAGCTCCTTATTCCAACATTGCTTTTATTTTCTTTCTTTAAAAATTAATCTTAATTAAACAACTAATAATTGAAGACAAAGCCAGGCTTTAGATGTGAGCAGTGCTGTGTGGATTCTCCTGGAGACAGCAGAGAGAGAGAGAACAGGCAGTGTTTTCACTTTCATGTCTTTAAACGCTGATAACTTCACATTCAGCCTCCACAGTAAGAATAATGACTGAACTAGAAGGAAAAACTCGTCCCTTCATGTGTGCAAAGTCCCTTCTTGTCTAACAATGAGCAGTTCTGGCAAGATTTGGGTTTTTATACCTTTTTGCATATTCCAGCGTAAACTTTAAAGGAAGCAGTACTTGTATGTTTTTTGGGTGTTTTAAGAACTGAGATCCAATTGGCCCGTTGCAGCCTGCAGAGAGTTGAGCCATCTGTCGTTGGTATGCTGTAGTTTCTGGCTGGCTGTGAGTCGGCAAAACGACAAATGTAACCAGGAATATGTTTGTTTATAGCCTCACACACACACACACACACACACACACACAATGCATTATTCATTTTCCAAATATTGAAGAGTTGAGTTATTGAGGATCATGAAGGAATCAAGTCTTCAAAATAGCTTCAGTTTTAAAGCAATAAAATCAATCTCACAGACTGTAGAAACATAAGTCACACAGTGTGTTACTACGGCAGTAATGTGATCAACAGGAACTAATATTTATGTCTTTTTATGTGTTTTTTACTGTAATAATAACCCAAAAAACTAGATATCAGAAGTGAGCTCTTACCAGCTTTACACTGTTAGATATGATACGTGTGTGTGTGTGTGTGTACAGAGGATTATAGATCTTACTCATGAAAAGCAATGATTTAGTCTTTTCAGCAGTGAAGCCACTTCGGTGGAGGATTTTATCTACCAAATATGTAGATATGAAATTCATTTTTTATAAAGGCTTTTGAAAAATATCTATAGAATAATCGATAATATTTTGGGGGTTTTGGTTCATTTATATATTTTTCACAATACATTCACAATTTACTTGTATGTCTTTAATTATGTATTCAATATTGAACACTAAATGAAATGGTGTCCTTACACATTTTATAAAGGATGCTTTTATTAACTTCACTGATAGAGGGTATTTATTTATGGGCAGAGGGAGCACTCCTCATATAATAATTAGGCCTGCAATAAATTGAGACTATTGATGTAAAATTGCTATAAAACCATTAACTTTCATCTAAACTAGTGAAGAAAGAATCACCTTGTGCATGAGCTCTTCGTTATAGGGGAAGGTGTTGGATGTGGGCGTCTGTCCGTCCTCCGTGTCCGTGTCCACAGCAGATGATCCGTACGCGCTGTCCGAGGACAGCAGCTTCTCCTCCTCCTCCTGCCGCCGTGCTTCACATGCGTCCTCCATCACGTTTGATCTGAAGCCTGAACGTGTTCTCTGGACTAAAAGCAGACGAGCTTCTGCAAAACAAACTAGACGTTGAAACTTCCTCTCAGCTTCGTCTGTCGGTCATCCCCTCCGGCCCTCCTCCTCCTCCTCTTCCTCTGCAGGATTATATCCTGAATACACAAGAGCGTCACCGAGGTGTAGTTTACAGTATTTATGAAGTGGAAACCATGTCGGGCATTGCTACGAGGAAGTGACAACACGGAAGCGTTCAGCACCCTGGAGAGCGCCTCCCCTTCTCATAAACATGTCCTACTTCCCTCAGCGGAAACAGGACATTTAAGACTAAAGTTGAATGTAGTCCATCTGGAATATAAGAATTACCATTCTAAGACCACTAGACGAGACATGTGGGAGAAAACAGCACTACAAAACCGTTAAAGTGTTTGTTTTTATTGAGTCATCAGTCAGGATGAGGCAGACAGTGACCGGCTCCTCAGATAAGAGCCACAGCATGACTCAGCAGCCGCTGGTTATCACAACAGCACGGACCTCAAGAGACCCGAACCCCCCAAAAAACACACGGTCTGCTTCAAACGACACCGAGCAGGTGGGACTGTCAGATACAACATGATTAGACAGCAGTGATTAATACTTTAACAGAGCTGGAGATGAACGGACAACACACACACATATACACACACACACACACTTCCTCTCAAACAGCGTAGAAAAATAACATCTGATCCGACGCTTACTCTCGCTTATATCCATAAAACTGGGGCTTCACTGAAGCAACTGTACTGTGCAAGGTGAACAAGGTCACTTGAAAACTCATATGGTGTGGACTATTATTTAAGAGCATTTAAAATTAGGTATAAAAGAAGCTAACTAAGACACAGACGGGGGGGGGGGGGGGGGGGGGGGCTCACTATCCTCTGAAAAGGCATTGATTGCACGTCTCTGGAAGCCGATATCTCGTCGTAAACAATTCATCTTCTCACTAAGTGAAGGCAGCGTAGATTCTCTTGATAAACACACAGCGGACTGCTTAACATTGCGGTTGGTGGACGTGAGTTGAATCGAAATGCACCGGAGGAAATTAACAAACAAATATAATAAACAAGAGCACAATAACAACAACAACACAGGAAGTAGAACGTGTTGTGTCGGAACAAGTTTGCAATTTAAAAGTCTTCAATCTAAAAAAAAAAAAAAAAAAACATTTTGGGGAAATACACTTATTCGCCGTCTTGTTGAGTTAACGTCGAAGTAGAAGATTGATACCACTTTCATGTTACTATGAAGCTCCAGCAGGCAGTTAGCTTAGCACAACAGCTAGCCTTAAGAAGTATTAAAACAGCACATCTAACAGAAGTAGTCCTCATCATCTGTAAAGCAGCAATTTGTCGTTTTTAACCCTTTTCTTCCGGGTTAAACAAACATCTGAGCTTCAGATACTTGAGGTGCTGGTAGACTGATTCAGTTGCCTTTGGAAACCAGGCTAGCCGTTTCCAGTCTTTATGCTAAGCTAAGTTACCCGGCTGCTGCCTCGTACGTACAAAACAGAAGAGGAGTATCAACCCCCTCATTTAACTCTGGACAATAAACTATTCCTTTAAAGTGTTATCTTGTGAAGTTGGCTTTAAATCAAAGAACCAACAAAGTAGACTCATTCATTTCAGATAGTTCGTTCTCAAACTTAAAAACAACAGCTGACAAAACAATCTCAACTTACGGTCTCCTCACTCACTCACTGAGGGTTTCGACAATAGACATCAAAGACTTAAAGAGAACTAACAGACGAAACAAATACATTCAAAAACAAAGATGTGTCACAGTTAACAGAACTAAACTCTCTCCTCTCTTATATCTTCCTAATACAAGTACCAAGTAGTTAGTGATGTGTCTGTGCTGTGAAATGAAAGCGATGACTCCATAACACTGTAACCGAGTGACCTCTGTTGAACGTCACCGTCTTACAGTAAAGTGCACTTCATCTGCTCCTCGTGCTCACGGAACAACAATGCTTCAAAAATAAGCACAACGCTGTCGTTCAGAGGCTCCGCTCTCCCTTGAAATGAAGAAGAGTCCGTAGTTGAGTTTTGACAACATCCCGATTCTTTCAAAGCGGAGGAGAAATGGAAAACTGTGCGTTCAAACGGAGTCCCCCCCCCCCCCCCCCCCCCCCCCCCCAAACTCCGACCCTGACTGGCAGACGGTGTGCCAGGAAAATAAAAACTAAACGTCCGTGTAACCGTTCAGCAAACAATGACACCAGTCTGTGCGCTGGCAAACCGTCTATGTGCAAATTTCCAGCAGTCACATCCTCCTCTTTTGAGTCTGTATTCACTGAGAACGCCTCGACTCCTCAGTGCAGGAAGACCCGTTTGTTTATGTGCCCTCTGAGCTCGGAGACGAGATCCGGTCCACACGGGTCCTCTTGGAGCTCTCTCCAGTGCAGGTCCGGCTCTCCCTCGGTCTTCCTGTGTATGCGTTGAGGTCTACAGTCTCTCCTCTCTTGGGGGGGCTACCTGATCCGCCCGTCGCTTTTGACCGGGCCCAGTTCAGACTTGGGGTCCGGGGACAGGGAGCTCCAGGAGGTCTTGGAGCACGGCCCCACGGCCGGGCAGGAGGAGGACTGTGTGGCGCACAGACCGCCTGTGACCCAGAAGGTCCCGACGCTGCTGTCCACCCACGCTTCGAGGGGCGGACCCACCAGCTGGGCTCTGCGCTGGGCCTCCTGCATGGCCGGCTCCTGGGGGGGCAGCTTGAGAACGGAGCTCAGCTGCTGGAAGCTCTGCTCCAGGTACAGGTTACCCGGAGGCCCCGCATGGAGCCAGCTGTCCTCTTCTGGAGCGGACAAAGAGAAATTAAAGACGGAAAGGAGTTTTTAAAAGATACAAAGAAACTTTAAACCTTCAATATAAAAAAGGATACAGAATATCGCCCGGCTTTTGTCCTTCAGACTCACATAATGACAATCAAAACGCTCTGAATCCACGCCTCACCTTTGCGTAGCGGCTCCTTATCTTTGAAGGTTAGGGGCATGACCAGGAAGCGAACTTCTGCCACTCGCTCCCACTGTTTCAACACCCGCACCGTCCAGGTGCCGGGCCGCAGGGGGCGCTGCAGCGCAGGCTTGTACTGGGTGTACTCCGCATCCACATCCACGGTAATGTCGTAAGAAGCTGCCACCACCAGAGCTGGGTCGATCCACACGATAGTGGCGGTGAGGTTGGGACCGCGTGCCCACTTCTGGACCGCCAGTGGTTCGTTCAAAGGGCCGATCACGCCGCCAAAGTTGCGAAAGATTCTTTCTTTCGGATCCCACTCTGTGCCGATCTGCCGGAGAGAAAGACAAAAGGAATCAATGGATTATGTGACACAATAGAGCAATACAATGCCGCCTCCGGCTCTGACGTTCATATTGTGTTCGAGGACAAGCAGACAGAATATGTTAGCACTCTCTAGCTCACCTCCCAAAATTAACGTATTTAAAATAAAACCTAATTAACCTTCAAAGTCTAGTTGTGGTCGAATTAAGCCCCGATAAAATCAAGCCAATTTTTCCCCATATCAGGAAGAAAATCTTCCTGTGAAGCAGTTTTCTTAAGGCACCTTGATATTAAAAGGTTTGCACAATGATGATGATGAAGAATCCTCATCTTACTTCCAGGTTCTTGAGCCTTTCAAACTCCTTCAGGTTCCTCTCGAGGACGAGCGTGGCTTGGGGCACCGCCCACATCTCCAGTGTCTCCCTGACCTCTGAACCCGCCGCCTGGACTTCCTGCCGCACCAGATACCCTTGGAAGCGGTCGTCATAAAAGTAAACGTGTACTGACAGAGGGTAGTCTACTGGTTCAAACCTGCAGGAAAAAAAAGACAGTTATTTTCACCTGTTTTTTCCCCCAAAAATGTAAAAAGTGAACCGTGTCTACGGACCTGCAGGCCTCCACGTTGCTCTGAGTAGTTGCCAGATTCTTGAGGCCCAGACGAAAGAAAGCGGTGTAAGCGGTGAGAGCCGTGTCCCCGAGCGAGGCCACGCCATCCGGCTGCTCGAACAGACTTTCCCAGTACGCCTTAACGGCAACGGTGCCCGGAGCGTACTGGCCATACAGGTGAGTGTCCAGGATGTCTATGGCCTCCTGGTTCACCGTCGACTCAAACTTGCGTGCAAAGAATGTCGGACGAGTCAGTTGCTGTGAGAAAAAACAAAGAATAACCACAAAAAAACAGCCTTTGAGACACTGGGAAACTAGAAGCTAGGTCAAAAAGCAGTCGTCGCTCTGCAGCTGGTCCGCTCACCTGGATCCGGATGAGGTCTTGTGGTTTGAAGTCATTGGGGGAGCAGCCACACCAGTCCACAATGTGCTTGTACTGACATTTACAGCCCAGCTTACGGTTCCAGTTGGTGACGCGCAGGTTGTTGTCCACCAGGGTCTCACACATGTGACTGTTACCCAGCACCGTGTGGAAGAAGGACTAGGAGGAAGTAAATACGCCGTTTACGCTGTGTTGTGTGAGAGTGAAGATACTGTTTAACGGTCAGAGACGAAGTATAAACTGTTTGTATCCACTGGCTCGAAATTGCAAAAGGTCGCGCCACAGGGAACAAACCACTGCACCTCCTCTAAGACTTTAAAGCACACAGCCAGATAAACTCAAAGGAGCCCTTCTCTCGTCTGGCACCTCTGCTGCGCCCGGAAGCTTAAAGTATTACATTATCTCCGCTGTCGGGCTCTTCTGAGACAGACTTGTACATCAAACTGTCTTGTCTCGACTGCGGGGGGAGATAAACACGCCACCTCAGGCTTACTTACCTCAGCGGGGAGCAGAGCGTAGGAATAGAACTGCTTCAGCCCCGACACCAGGTCGTCCTGGGAGTTCATGACGTACTCGACGAAGCGACGGGTGAGCGCGAACCAATCGGAGCCGCCCGAGACCTCGAGGCCTTCTGGGATGCTGCGCTCGCCGAGGCGCCACATGTGGTTGTCGCACTCGTGGAAGAGACGGTCGAGGCCCTGCTTCTTAATAAACCTTCCACACAGACAGACAACACGGTTTCAATAGGAAGACACCATGGTGCTATTTGCAGCATTTATCAAACAAAAAACAAATGTTTATCTCACAGCTGGCACACTCACCGGGCGTTTTCTCTCCCGTGGGACTTGAGGAAGTTCTTGTCTCTTTGCTGCGACAGGAACTCCACCAGTTCATCGTTGGTCCTGCAGGAAGGCGTTCAGGTGAGAATCGAAAGGTTCGGTTTAAGAGTATGGCGGCTGTCTGATAATATTCATGAGTGGAATTAGCTACTGTGGACAGGGTTCCCGTTGACATGGGATTGTCTGCGTGCATCCAACCAATCAAAGCAGCCCCAGAAATCAGACGACTTATTTACTTTAAGCTCTGTGATTTCATACTGCGGCTACCAGAATATTCTATTCATCTGGCAAATGCTTCTGCTGCTACTAATGTTACAGTCGGTCAGCGAAGGAATCAAATCTGCACGCTCTATTGAAAGATTAAACCACCAGCACACCAGGCAATCATGAGATAATCAACACATACTGGAGATGTTGTCACGGCTCTGACGCGCAGCACATGTATTTAACACTTCGAATGGCGTTTAAATGCATCACAATGACGTTGATCTGCCGACCTGGTGGGGAAATCTGTGGCGCTGAGGTTGATGAAAAAATCCCACTTCCAGTCCGCCATGGAGAGCAGGTCCTGCATGCTGCGTAGGTAGGCCTTCAGGAGGCTGGCACCGCCCCAGATGGTGACCATCCGCCAGGGCGTGGCTCGGATGTTCGGGTACTGCTGGGCGAGCTGCAGGACCTCCCGGTGCAAGTACCCGGACCGCTGGAGAGTTTACAAAGCAGAAAAAAGGCGGAGTTCCTGCATCACAAAGGTAGTAATGTAGCGCCCACAGATCTGCAGCTGTGCCAACACAACCGCACGAAGCTGGCTCCAGTTGAAAGAGAATTGGATGTGAGCAGAACAACAGCCACATGGTGCTTTGTGTTGTGGGTCACCATAAAGACAGAGGAAATAGAAATGAGCTAGTTTTGCCTTTTTTCCCTCTTTCCTTCTCAAAGTGCTAATAGCAACACAGAACTGAGACGAGCGGAGCTTAAAGGATACGACTCTGTTAAAGGAAGTCAAAGAGCCAAGCAGCTGTGAAGCTTTATTCAGAGGCATTAGAGGTGGTGGGAGACGCAGCCACGAGTCTGATGATAGCAGGAAGCCAAAAATCTCTAGGCTCAAAAAAGACCTTTTGTTAAAATTCCCCTTTAATTAGATTAATTACCAACTCATTAACACGCAGCCTGTTTACAAATGAACACGGCTAATAAAAAAGGTCCAGAAGCGATAAATGGGCAGTTTAACAGAGAAAAGACACTTTGATCAGGGACATAAAGTCCAATTGTTTTGTTTTCGTGAAGCACGAACTGTGTGCTACCGGCTCCGTCACTGTGTTAAATAAACTGTGGACATTTGTGGACGAGTCTTAAATTTAGCCGGGAACAATCTGTGGTTATCCTGGCCGTGTTCATGAAGGAGATAACAGCAACGAGAAAGCCCTAAACTCACAGTCCTCGCTCGTAGAGGGGCCTGGTAGACTGACTCAAGTACAAGATGACCTGTTTCACAGACTCATCTGTCAAACAGGCGTTTGCCTCCGTGATAAATAACAGTGTCCGAGATGGCGTCAGTCCCGCTCACTACCTATTCATCACTGCCTCCGGTGAGCCTCTTCCCCCCGTCCTTTGGCAGCCGAACAGAGCGACTCTCCAGGACTCGACAACCTTTCCGGGCTAAACAGGTGCACCGACGACAGGCACCTGAGGTCGGCCGTACATTTGTCTTCGAGCTGCACACGATAGCAGACTTTTCCTCCACTAAATCCGGCCTCTAAGAATAACCACACTTCACTCTATCCAGGCTAATCCCCTTTACCACACCGCCAGCCCCACGGGATATATTTAACCTCCATCGTGCACCAAGAACTAACCGGTAAAAGCGTTTGTGAGCGCCGCAAAGCCAGAACTGAGCAGGGAGCCAAATAACGCGCCTCAGTGTTCAGCATCACCGTAAATAAACAAAAAGCTCGCACCACCAGCAGAAGAAGAAGAAGGAATTCTCTCGTGCAGGATTGTGCCGTCTGAGTGCATTTGCGATGCCATGTACATGTTACAGAGAGTGTTTGGTAGTCTCCCTGTAGGGCTCACCTTGTCCACGTGGATGTAGTAGTAGTGGTCGCGGTGATATATGGCCTTGATGAGGCGCTTGAGCTGCCGTATAGCTCGGCCGTGCACCATCAGAACGAAAGCCACTCTGACGGGGTTCTCCACTCCGGACAGGCTGTTGTCCAGCTCGCCAAAGGCCTGGACCTGATTTGATATTCCTGGTCAAAGAGGACATAAAAGGACTGAATCAGCAGGGACCAGAGAAATCTCACAGGCTGGGTGTAGAGAAAGACACTGTTCGGTGGATAAAAGATGGTTTTAGCAGGTTACATAGTACCACATTTATGGGAATTCTTTTATTGTTGTTGGAACAAATCCTAGTGACTTCAAAAATGCATGTTCTCAAGTATGTAAACCACAAGATCTCCAAATAAAGATACTATTTGTGTTTGTTCTCACCGAGCTGGGGGCAGAACTGAGGGAGTGCGTCCGGCATCAGCTTCCCGGCCTGATGCTGACACACGATGTTACCGATCTCCTGTCTGCACTGCTGCGACCCGGCGCGATGAAGGGCCGACAGCGCGTCCTTGCCTCCGATGTCACATTTGGGCACAAAGTCACTGCTGGGGGGGTGGTGCGCCCCGTCCACGCTGCCCGGCTCCCCCAGTACGGCGGCGGCGGCCGGTAACTTGGCCGCCCCGTCGGCTCCGCCTCGCGTATCGCTGAAGTTACGGCTGCTGGACGGGTCGTGGAGGACCACGCCGTCCAGCCCGGCTCCCGTCATCCCCCTCTCCTGGGGAGACTTCGGCCTGATGCCCGGCTTCTCCCCTCTGCGGCTGGTCCCTCTCCTCAGCGCACTGGCCGCCGTGCCGCCCGTCCTCTCCGACCTGCCGCTCCATCGGCCCCGGTTCCTCCCCGACAAAGAGTTTTGTTTCTCCCAAAGAGAGGCGTCTCGTTTGAGGTCCTGGCTGTTGTGGTCAGGCAGCTTAGACCGCCGTGTTTTTCTCTGAGGAGAGAAGAAGAAAGCAGGAAAGAGAAGGTGGGGGGGGGTTATTGCTAAGAACATCTTGGACAAACACTACTGGGAGGAAACGTTGATTCACAATCCAGGAATAACTTGAGGTAAACTAAGACCACCACTAAGACAACAGCTGCAGGAGCCCCAGAGGGAAGGATGTGTTTACTTCTCTTTCTTCCCATTTCTCTGATCTGGGTTATTTTTAGCTGAGCCGCTGCCTTTTTGTGAAGCTAATCTGCAAAAGGCACAGTTCTGGATAGCCACACACACACACACACACACACACACACACACACACACACACACACACACACACACACACACACACACACACACACACACACACACACACACACACACACACACACACACACACACACACACACACACACACGTAATGAATTCAGTGATTAACTGAAGAGACCTCAACCAACCTCTGTCTGCACCCTCTGGCAAGAAGAAAATGCAGGAAGAATGCAAACAAACGTAGACACGAACACGGAAACAGAGCATGAAACCTCAGACATTAAGGAGGTTGTACAGGGAATCCTCATTTGTTTTTACTGCATGTTTGTGCAAAAAAAGAAAAGAAATGCACTTATATCAGAGGGGTAAATACAGTGAATATAGATGTCAGATACTGCACACACTCTCTTTGCCTGAGATTAGTGCCGGATTTGACCCAGCTAGGCATCATTATTCTTTAATGTTTTTATAATTAATATATCTTCATTCCATCATGACTGCATGATTTTTGTATGAGATTCACATCTCAAAAATCATCCTCTGAGACTTTAGAAACTCTGAAATGTCCAAAAGACGTGATCCTCCTACATTACAGTACATCGGTTTAGTCAAACTGTTCAAATGTCACAAAACTGGAAGTAACAGCAATCAGGGAAAGATCCATTCCAAGGGATGTGTTGTGTTCCTCCAATAGACAAATAAAACATGTCAGTGAGTTCTCCTGCAGTTTAAATACCCACAGCGTACGGTATCATTTTAATTCAAGAGTATCGAGGGAATCAGTCTCACTGGAGCACAGATCCCACCTTCAAAAACAAGACTTTAGCCATTTTTAAAAATCTTCTAGCCAAACAGCATCTCAGCTTTGGCACACCAGATTACTGGATCACACAAAAGGGCGCTTCAAAATGTGCGCTGTGGGAAGAAGAGGAGGAAGAGGAGGAAGAGCAGCGAGTGGGCTGAGAGCTCTCTCTGCCTCTTGTCAGACGATGTGGCGGAAAGGAACGGGAGACCGCTGCTGCTGCGTGGTGGGACGGGGAGCCAGATAACACCGTGCCAACGAAAACCAGCTGCCAACCAACACAGCAGAGTCTGCTGCCGGTGGCCAACTGGACTCTTAGACCCAGTACAGTGCGAGGCATTGTGAAGCCCAGTGACACACCAGTCGTTGCAGCGCGGGGCCTCTTTCAGTGAGTCTACATGCGCCTGAGTTATTGTCGGTGTTGTGGTCCAAACGTCTCCTCAAGAAGAAAGCTGGTTTCCTGAAGACACCCGGTTCACACAGCTAGAGATTCATGCTAAAGAGAAAAAACGTTTGTTCTCAACATCAAAGTCCTGATGTATGAATAAAAACACCACCGTGAACTTCATCTTGCCAGCTGACACCGACAGATATTTTCGGGCTGCAGGAGTAAGACGGAGCTAATGTTTCCACTTTCCTTATCACTCGCTTTCACAGCTTTTAATTAACGCCATCGTGTCAAAACGTGTATTGATTCAAAGGCGAGCCGTGCAGCCTCTTCTCTTTCCAATTAAAAGAGGAGGGTAAACCATATCGGCATCACCATCTGCTGAAGCGGTGAAGCAGCAGCGAGCGCTCAGCTCTGTAGGACAGCACAGGCAAGCAGAGGATGACAGTCTTCTTCTTCTTCTTCTTCTTCTTCTTCTTCTTCTTCTTCTTCTTCTTCTTCTTCTTCTTCTTCTTCTTCTTCTTCTGTCCTTCCCCCCCCTTCAAGGGCTTTAAATACAAACCAATGTGGCCGAGTTCACACATGCACAGCGAGCCACCGATTAGAGCAGATCCGAGTTAGAACATGCAACGACGCAGCGCGCTGACATTTGCACAGATGTCTGCCAACATAGTTTCATGTCAGGCTGAGCAGCAGTGTCACATTACCGAAGCCAGAGTTCACCAAGAACAAACAAGAACCGTTTTCAACTTGAAATTGTTTCTTTAAAAAGAAACACAGCAAATACTTGTGTGCAGCAGTGATGGGATTTTACAGGTGTGTACGTCTGCTCCTTCACAGTCCTCTGTGATCTACAGTCGACCACAGACGCCCACAGACGTGTCTCTGTGACTCTGCTGAAGCATGTTTAAGCCTGAATGCACCTGATGAGGGAGCAGAAAGCCCAGAGGCTCAATGTGCAAACAGGTGATTGAATTAAAAAGCAACAAGATGAACCACATGTCACAACTTCCCGTTTAAGGAAATGGATTACTTCGTTGAGACTGAGGATTGGTGGATTGGCACCGACAACAGAATCACGATCACTTATTTAAAGCATCTCCGGGTCAAACTTTAGCATTACACCTGCCGCCAGCTTCACCCTGCAGGCACTGGTGTCCGTGCTGGGAGGGACATCATACACAGTGCGTCCACGCTTGTTATATATCATGATCAGGGATCCAGCAGCGTTCCTCAGGTTCACTCAGGTTTCAGCGTGCATTCCTGTGACACTCACTAAAAGAAAGACTCCTCCACGTGTCACATCTGTTAACAAACCTCATTCAGTGGGAGACCAGGAGCAGCCACTGCCTCAGGGCGGAGCGCTCCAGGTGTGCGGGGGAGACACAGAGATAAGCTTCCCATGGTGGTTAATGTTAGATGGGTTGTTTCAGTCGCATGGAGAGGATCCACTTTCACCGTTATCCCTCTGCGGGTGTTTAGGTGTGATTCACAGCTGAGTGAAGGTCACATACAAAGAGCAGCGTGTCGATATAAACACAAACAGTGGAGCAGATGTGCAGAGGTGCCTAATGGCGCGTTTTCAGCTCATCGTGACGAACGGTTTGTGATCAATGAATCATAACGGAGTACTTTCACGTGCTCCTGAAAAGTTGCATCACTTCATAGCCGCCCTTTTGACTCTTCGATGTGTAACGTTGGTACTTACTCATCATCATCATCATCATCATCATCATCAACAGTGACTCCAAATGAAATGTAACGTCAGTGACCACTGCCGCTTCTTAAACAAGTTAACAAGTTAACAACCATTACACCAGTACTATAAATACGTATGATTTCTTAGTTATAAACACGTAGTAATGTCAACTGAACTGTCGTGGTCGCTGACAGACAGACAGGACGGGGCTGCTCCGGTTGTAACGTTACCGAAATGTTTCGGAGCGGCGCTGTTCACTCAGCGGCTAACTCAGCTAGCATCGGCTAGCGCTACTGTATCATAACACACAGGGAGCTAAGCGCTACGTTAGCGGTTTAGCTCTAGAATTAAACCCTCACAGAAACAGATCATCTGTGACGGACTGGGACTCACCTCTGCCTCGCCCTCCTCCAGACTCCTCAGGCTCCATACCACGAGCCCCTGGACCAGCAAGATAGTTAACGCGGCGGCTATCGCTAGTTTATATCGGCGGAGCAGCTTCTGTACTCGATCGCTGGCCACCATTTTTCTCGACTCCAGTTGAGGAGGAGCGCGTGCGTGGCGCATTCTGAGCTGCGCGGGCACGCGATGGCGTTCGCCATCCTCAGGTTGCTGCTAAATTTGTCTTTTTATTTTCATTGCGACAAATCCACATATTTCATGTTTCCGTCTGCAGCAGAACCTTTTTTTTAATCATTACATATTCCTACTGAGTACATCTTCTACAGTTAAATGCAGACTTTAAAAAAAAAATCTTATAAAATCTTATATGATAATCCGTTATTAGTCTTCATTAGTCTAATATATATATATATATATATATATATATATATATATATATATATATATATATATATATATATATATATATACAGTATAGTGCGAACAAGAGACATAGTAAAAAAACAATAAGTAAGTAATTAAGTAATACAACAGTAAAGAATATTAAATAATCCACAATAACTAAAATATTACATATACAGACAGAATAATGTTTTGGGTTATGAAATACATCATGTGACCATATACTTCTATCCTTCATTGTGTTGGAGTAGCCCACAGCTTCTTATTATCAGGTTACAGCTGACTTCCTTCCTCCTGCTGCCTTTGGTCCTTAATATATAATATAGTTTATTGATCCAAGTCAGAAAGGCTTTATCAGAGTCAATATGTTGAGAACACACTTTAGAGATCCACCCTGTCAACGGAAGACGCACAGACCATAGTTAGATGAGGTCAGCCTTTATCAGATAAATCCAGCCATGAATAGACCAATACATCTAATCTATTGTTCATCCTTATTACTTAAAGTTGTGGTTTATAATGTTAATCTCTATCCATTTTATTTATTCCTTGTTTTTAGTATCAGTAACTTCTGACAGGCATTTGTCTTAATTATTATAAGTCTGTTGTTTAAAGAGAAAAGCAGTTCCCCCTCCATGAATACTAACTCTACATTGTGGCCCTTTGTCTCATCTCGGGACGGGACCCCCGCGATCTCCAGGGTAACGGGACCCCAGCTCAGGCATCCGGTGAGTTAATCTAGTGGTCTGGATCCACGGCGGAGGAAGCAGCGTGCTGTCTACCTCCTCAACATCATCTGAACTGGTCGTGATCGGCCCGTGAGACAGGTTATATTGCTGTTTTCTGGGGAGCCGTCTGTAATAAATCTGGGGGCTGCTGCTCGGAGTCAGAGCGACGTCACGCGGCCGTTGAGAGGGCGTCAGTGCGCCTCCACGAGCTCCACACACACGCGCTGCGTGTGTTTACCGAGCGGAGAGGGTTCGATCCCCACTTGCAGAGAGAGAGAGAGAGAGAGAGAGAGAGAGAGAGAGAGAGAGAGAGCGCGCATGTAGACTGTCCGGGACCGAGCAGACAATGACGAGGAGCGACGGAGCCGCTCTCCGTTTCCTTCTCTGCTGACATGAGAGGCTTCGTGTTGAGCCTGATGAGTTCAGGAGGATTTGTCATTGGGACGCTGACAGTTTACACAGAAGAAATGTCCACAACTGCAAGTCCAACCATCCCATCCTCACAGCTGACTTCGGATCAGCTCACAGTGGTCGCTGCATGCTGTAAGTTAACTCTTAAAAATGTTATGAAGAAAGCTTGTTTTGTCTCTCAGCATGTGTCTCTGGAAAGTGATTTTAAATGTTCTGCTTCCTGCATGATTGCACTTATTCTAGACATATTGCAGCATTGTGATAAGGGTGGATACTTCCCTTTTATAGTTAACAGCTCATTTGATCCGTCACATATTGCACAGAGCTTTGAACTATAATTAATTACAGAGTTCGTCTATTATTTCCCAGCTGTCATTGTTTTTTGACAGACAGCCAGAGCCCCAGGAGAGAAATTACACCTTTAAGTTTTTTTTAAACTGCAGAGACAGACTGTCAGTCAGAACTCAAAGTGCTTCAGCTCGCTGCATTTAACCAAATTCACCGAACTGCTAAAAAGGACAAAACTGTTCTTTTACAAGTTGTTTCCCAGCCAGAAAACAAACAAAAAAGTCAGTTTGTTTAACAGCGACTAACAGACATTTCCTTCTCTCCTGCTTTTCAATTAGTTTCCTCTCTGGTGTTCTTTGTGGTTATTGTGGTGCTGCTGTCCGTCATCTATCACAAGGATCTTCAGTGCTGCAAATTCTGCTCCTATCAGGGGCCACGTGCAGATATGGTGAGAAAAAAAAACAAAAGGGAGAAAGTGTTTTCTTTCTTAAAAGTGTCTCCTATGTTCAGTTGTTGAGGTCCCGCTGCAGAGAGAGAGAGAGAGGACTCAAAGACACCATGTGCACTCGGTGTCGCGCCATTACAGAGTGTCACATTCAATTTGCATGGCTGTGGGAAAAGGACTACAATAAACCCGATATGATCATTGTCGGGCGGTGGATTAGCTGCCCTCCAGAAATATCTGCCACAGTAACTCTAATGCAATTGGACAGAATCAGCACTTACCGCGCATATTGATGCTACTTCAGCACCAGTGTAATTAAATCACTGCAAATCAGATTTTGTTGCTAACGTCGGCGTAGCAGGTGAAGCAAAACAACCTAATCTTTAAGAGAGTGTGTGGCCTTTCATGTCATTATGAATCTATTTTTTTCACACCTCAAACATCACAAATCCCTCAACCTAAAAACAGGTAAGTGGATAAAGCTGTGGGCGATGGTTCAGGACGAGGTGAGGAGGAAACGTAAACACAGCGGTACCTTTTCATTGGATGTTCATTCTCTCTGCTTCCTCTTCCTGACTTGTTTCTCTCCTCCTTGAGTCACAGGGGTGAAGTCTGAGTGTTATCTTTGGGTCGCAGAGACACCACTCACACCTCCCCCTTCAACAGACAGGAAGCTCTGTTCAAGCTGTGGGTTTTAAGTTTTTAACGGAGGAGTCCTGTTGTCCCATTTAAGGAGTTAACAGAGCGTTTCACTGGTACATAGCGGTCTTAGTTACAGCTGTGTAGGTACACAACGTTCAGAACAGTAAAACACATCGTGATCGTAAACAGAGTGACAGAGTCTGCACCCATATTTTCTGAATTTCAGAGTTCATTTTAATTTGCCACGGGATAATTAATAGACTTCAGAGTCAATATTTCCCTGGAACCGAAAAGGCTTTGTGTTGTTTTTATTATAAGGAGACAGAAAGTGAAGGTTAGTCATTCCACGAATGAAACGCACACACACACAAACACTTTCATTGTGCTCCTGTGGGACATTTCACGTCTTCAACTTCATCGTCACATACCTTTCCCTGCTTCAGTTTGCACCATGAATAGTGGGCCGACCCCTCCGTGGGTGTTGGGGACACAAGGGGGACAATGGGTCTCCTTTAGGTTGCGGCGGTGGAAAAAGGCACACACTGCCGCCGGGGTCCTCCCCCGACTTCAGCACTGATTTTACACGGTTGTGCTTTTTCACACTGGCTGAATAAATGGCAGGAGACAAAAGGACAAGTCTCCTTTTTTTTCTTCTCTTCCTTGAGGACTTTTCTTTTTTTTGTTGCTTCTTAAAAGTACAAACCAGCGAGGGGAAAGTGACCTTTGACATCACTTCTTTGGTGTCGTCAGTCTCCCTCTGAAACGACGTGAGGATTATGGCAAAGGTCGTTAGTTTGCGTCACTCTTAAGTGTGAGTGATGTCATTGTTTGTATTAACTGGCCTGGGAAAAAGATAAATCTGATGTTTCAATACCACTTTTTAGACGTTTGTTGCCTCTCAGTCAGAGGAAATCTCCTCAGCAAAAAAAGCAAAAGTTGTCCCAACGTCTCTTATCCTTTAAATCCGAGTCAGGCGACAAATTGACTTTGTTGCACTGCCGGCCCGAATGACATACGAGGCCATAATGTGCAGTGGAGTGTGCTCGTTAAGAGGTACCTGCTGCAGTTACAAGGGGAAGAGAGAGACACTGAACAGACCACACGGTGGGGTTTGTTGCCGAGGGACCCTGATGCACAGTAGGACATCGCATTGTTCCCCACACAAAGGAGACTCATTTAGACTCCAGGCAATTACAGAGTTTTCCGGGCTTGTCTTTTTTTTTTCAGGATTGCACCTTGTTTTAGAGTGGGTGGGACTGGGAGGAGGAACGGAAATTGGAGGGTGGTCTTCTCATTGATTAGATGATTTATGGCATCGCTAAACCAGCCAGTGTCTACAGTGATTAACCAAGGCATGAACATTGGTTAATTGGGCTGAAAGGAGTGGATTTTTGACTAATTGCAGCAGGATAACTGCTAATGCTCCTCTTTCTGAGACACAGTTATGACTGCTTGTTTTACAGCACGCTCCTCCTCAGTACTACAGCAGCAGGCAGACACTGGTGGGATCTCCTTGTCTCGAGCCGACTCAGATCATGGATGACAGCACTCAGGTGAGAGAGCCACTCAAAGCATCCCTCTTCCCTTCTGTGTACACTGTCCACACACTATGCAGTAAACATATCACCGGGAACATCAAATGAGCTTTAAAGTGCCACATAAAAGCTTCTGTTTCCCGTCCCTCATGAGTGTCCCTCTGTGTTGTGCGTCTCAGCAGGCGGGTCAGCTGTTCTTCGTCGGCCTGCCCTCCAGCTACAGCCTGCCCACACTGGAGGGCCCCCTGCCGAGGCTCCCCTCCTACGAGAGCGTCCGAAAGAAGGACCGCCAGAGGCAGATCCACATGATGATCGCGGACCGCTTCGGCCTCAATGGACCCATTGTGACCGAGGTCAGCTAAATTAGGGATTAGGAATGTGTCGCGGCACTTGATACAGTCACAAATGCTTTTTGACAATGGAGTACGTTCAGGTGCTGCTGTTTCCGTCCGGCAACAGAGAAGATGTTGTGCTCCTGTTACAGTTTGAGGAAAAGCTAAATCTCATAATGTAAACTCGTGTTATTATGGAGGCCCCCCGGCGTGTACCTTCACAATGAATGGAGATAATGAGAAGCGGGCTCTTTATATTATGACCGCGCTGTCATACAATATTGTAACAAGAGCGTGTTCAAAGATTAGACCGCAGTAAACAGGATTCTCTATCGGCTCATCTCGTGCTCGCTGCGGAATTGCGCTGGCGGCCGCGTTCCAAGGTTTTACCGTGTTGATCTTTCGCTGAGCTTTTGACTCGCACAACGCTTGAGCAAGCAAGGTAATGAGTAAGAGGCACATCAAACATAAATTAAGGGCCAGCGTCCTGAGTGCAAACAGAGCACGAGAATGCAGCTTTGTGCTCCCGTCTTTACTGATTTTTTTCCTACTTTGACCTTCCCCCTTTTTCCTTAATTAAACAATCCTTAGCATGGCTGCCCATCCCTTACACACACACACACACACACACACGCACACACACACACAAAGAAGGCACACACAGTACTTTCCAGTCAACCCATCACCAGTCACTTAAAAGTCTCCCTCCCCATAACTAAAGTTCAACCGATGGCCCCTTAATATCTGCCCCTGTCTGTCCTGCGGACCAAGGCAGGATGGTAGTAAAACTTAGCGGCCTGGTGTGTGTATGTGTGTGTGTGTGTGTGTGTGTGTGTGTGTGTGTGTGTGTGTGTGTGTGTGTGTGTGTGTTTGTGGTGTGTATCACACAGAGGGCAGGGTTGTGGGGTTGCTCCTGTCGCCCGAGGGTCCCCAAGCAATTAAAAGATAAGAAGACCCAGCCGGGTAAAGGGAATCAGCCAGATGTGATCAGAAAGATAATGTACTGGAGAAAAAGTATGTTCCAGGCGACTGACGGGGAGATTAATTGGTAGAGTAAATACAAACATGATCCACTTATTTTCAGGGATGGATATCAGACCTCAGGGTGTTTTCACTTTTCATCCCGAGGAAAAATATTTTCTGTTCCACCGTGAATAAATTTGCGGTTATCACCTTAAGTAGTTATACTGTTTCTGACTTCTGTAGATTCTGTTTAGTTTGTTTTGTCTCTGTCTGTAAATCACAGTAATAGTCTCACATGGACAAGTAGCAAAGACTTCAGTCACTCCAAAGACTGGTGGGTCGCAGGAGTTTTTATTAGGGTCTTCCATATTTAAATTGATCTCTTATATATCGATGGTACACCTATTGCAGCTTCTAAGTTTGCTCATTGCTGTACTGGATCAACTTGTCTTATACTGTTAACACAATTCAAATAACACCATTCAATCCAAAGCTTTGCATTGAATACATACACTGAGTGGTCAGTTTATTAGGTACACCTGTACAATCTAGTCAGTGTTTGGTGTCATGGTAGTTTAAGGTGGTGTTGTATTGGACTACATTATATTGAGACACGAGGGGTCCAGAATATATACTTTGTCCAGTACAGCACCACCAATAATGACCTCAGTGCTACAACATGGAATTTAATTAACATCATGATGGTGTCAACAGAAACTGAACAAATAGACCTCATGTCATTACACTGTTTAAGGTTCAAAGATCATTTATTATAGGGTTGCACAAAGAAATGCAGTAGTCCTTTGATGCTTCACAAGACAAAACTAAACAGTAGTGCATCTTCTTAAATTTGCATCAAGAGGAATGTAAACAGCAGCAACAAAACAACTCTCTGGGCAGATAACATGGCCGACATCTTAATATTAAAAATTCGACATCCGGGAAAAATGGATGAACATCGATGTACACCTGCTCTCGTCCCACCAGAGTCCTGCGCGCTCCTGTTAACAAAATCTCGTACTTTGAAACTGTGTTCCTAAAATCCGTCTTGTTTTGACTCATTTCCTCCAGCCTCCTCCTACTTATGAAGAGAGCATCCGCCACTCGATGGAGCTGCCGTACGACATCTCTCCTCCTCAGAGCATCTACACCAGCACCGGGCCCGACACGCCTCCTCCTATCACCTCTGACACCAGCAGCCCTGTTCTACCTGTGTGATTGATTACTGAAGCGAGCTTCTCTATGATGCATGTGAGAGACACGTGAAAGCTTTATAAACAGAGGAAGTTACCAAAAAAAATCACACGAGACTTGTTGGAGACTGGATCACGACTGGATCCTTCAGATACCTCAAGACTTTAAGACGAGAGTTTATGTTGAGATGATGGTGAAGGAGCAACCAAAGAGGAGCTTCAGGAAAGGACAGCTGTGGCTCGGCACTTTTGAATGTTACAAACACTTAACGACAGGTACAGTACTCACTGGAGAATCACTGGATATTCATATTTACTGAGGTGGCTGGTACACCTTGAAGAAGAAAGTCACGGACTACATGAAACCAAAAAGCGAACCACTATTTACTTGTGTTGATTATACTGTAAGCGCACACCTGTCTTCTCTTTTATCGTGCTGTCCCTGAGCCAGAAGCCTCATTGTCAGGTCTGTAATGTTATCAGACACCTGTTTTGCTTCTGTCGAGGCCCAGCACGTAGGTCAGCCTGTGAGAGGGAGGGTTCAGAAGAGGTGCGAGTGCCTTCATGAAGTTACTATAAGATGTGTGTTTCTTTACCGTGCTTATTTTTTCATTTGAGGCCGATGGGACTCTTGATGATTTCTCACCTATTTATAGCTGTCGACACATTGATTTGTTCTGTTCTCCAAAAGGTTTCAAGGAGCAGAGTGAAGAAATGAAAACAATAACAAGTTCCGATCCGACTTTTTCAATCCCGATACCAACACTTAGTCTCTGGGTGTCATTGGATACTGAGAACGGATGTGATGCCAGTGTTTATCTGTGTTATGTCTCACTGTGTGGAAGTGACTGGGATCGTTCTTTTATGTGTAAGGCAACATCAGGCTTGAGTTAAACATTGTTTTCCTAACTTTGTGAAACAAAATGTAACAAACAAACACATTGATATAAATGTACTGAATTGTTATTTATTGAAATAATGCTATCCAATACCAGACCGTCCCATTGTCACAGAAAACAAGCTGTGCGAGTCAGTATCGGACTGATATCAGTATCAGTGAAGCTCTGGTTCCTTGCTTGTTTTTCTTTATCACAGGTTATTGTTTTGCGACCTACCATGCACACATGCCAAATGTGTGTCCTGCACATTGTCATGTACTGTATTTATTGAAGAAAGAAGAGTGGCTCCACATTATTATTTCTGAAAACAAATGTAATAAATCCTTTTCTTTTTTGTTGTTGTTGATGCCGGACTATTCTAATTATACAGCAATAGCACATTATGAACAAACTAACTGCAAACATTATCAGGAAAAAGATCAAATGTGTATGTAGAAAGGGTTAAGAATATTACATACTGTTGAAATCAAGAATGTGTATTCTGTTCTCAGTGGAGCAGGAAAACCCGTTTGTGGGCCGTATGTTTTGATGTCGATATATTTATATCAGCATTGGATCATATGACCGTGTTTAATGGTCATTTCAGTGAAAAGCCCAGTGGAGGTCCACGACCGAGGAGCCTGCAGGCAGAATAGTGTCACCAGTTGTTCCCTTTGACTGAAACAGACAAAAGATATCTCTGTTTGTGAAACTCTAAAGTCTCAAATTAGTCTTTTTCATCTCTGGTCAAATGTTTCTTTGTCTTGACTCAAAATATTAATACTTCGTCAAAAGCCCGGCTTTTTAATAAAAAAAAAGCAGCAGACCAACATATTCCCTGTGTTATTTATATTTCTCATATCAGGTCTATGATGATTAAGTCAGAGTTTATATCACTGTGAACATGTATCAGGTCTGAATTTAAAATACCATCAGTTCAAGTCTCGCTGGTATTATTGGTAGTATTCTGATCCTTTATGTGTAAAGTAGAAATACAACAGTGTACAAATTCCACAGAGAAAAGTCCTGCATTTAAATGATTACTGAGGAGTATTATCAACAAAATGTACTCAAGGTATTAAAAGCTGAATTATATAGGCATGCCGCAGAATGTTAAATTATTATATATTACAGGATTATTATTACTGATGAATAAACATGTTAACAGCATTTGAATGTTGTATCTGACGGAGATGGAGCTCATTTTTAACAATCTGCACCATGCATTACATTTCATAAAGTGATCGTTTTGTATAAAAATATGCAAAGTAATTATAGCTATCATTAAAAAAGAAGTAGGTAATAGTAGAGTTATTCTTTTAAATAATAACCACCGTTTTATTAAAATGTAAACCTGCGTCAGTAACAGCGTCATAGATTACCACTTACATGACCGCGCGCTTCGTCCTCCTCCCTCCTCGTTCGTCACTGACGGAGAAAACCGAACCTGCCCGAGCAGCCGACCGTCAGTCTGGCATGTAAACAAGGTCAGACACTGCAGCACACAGTCCAAACAGCTCCTCCAGACGCGGACGGCTGCACGATTTTAAGGACAGAGAAGAAGAAAACTTATTTACTAAACCTCTGAGGAGAAAGGTAGGCTCGTGCATCATGTGCGCGTTATAATCCGTGTGCTATTTGTGTTGTTGTTGCACGTCCGCACTGCAGTTATATGACAGTACCAGCATAAATGTATAAATGGTGTCATTCTGTTGCATGCACAGCTTCAGATAAATCCCTTTTCAACGTGCACTAGGAGTCTAACTGCAGCTATGATATACATTTACCGCAAAGTCACGCGGAAGGTGTGTGTTTACCTCGTGCGCAGTCATCAGCTGGCCTCTAACTGGGTCGCTCTCACGCTGCAGAAACTGCACGGTCATGTTTTCCCACGACATTGCTAACCCTTAAATAAAGGAGCGTTTCTTTCCAGTCGCTCTTTGGCTTGACTTCAGTCTCTGCAATTCCAATATCTTTCTGTTATTTATGAAAAAAAATAATTTAGTTTAATATCTTACTATGAATTATAATTACTGCATACATTTTATTGCAACACACATACACAGGTACTGTATGTACAAATACCTGAGTGCTGCAGCTTTGTGGAGCTCAATATGCTGCAAACATTTAATGTTGTAATAATTCATCTGCCTAACTTAATTAATAAACAAACCAGCCTGGCTATGTATGAAACTGCGATAAACACTAGTTCCTTATAATTAAATGACATGCAAGTACAAGTTTATTCATGCCAGTGCATTCACCCACATTATCCTCAGTCTGGGCATGAAAACCAGTTTAAACTGGTCATCCCAGCGGCTTCAGTGCCAGACAGACACAGACTGAGCTGGTGCGTTTTTCTGCAGATGACGATGGAGAGAAAAGTGAGTGAGGACAGAAAAGAGAGAGACTAACCAAGGACACTCTCAGACAGGCACAAGTGTGCAGGGCCAGTCACGATTCAGACCGCCTGCTCTGAGAGCTCCATTCTGCTCCAGTCAATCATTCATTTATGTGTTCTGGAACCCGAAAGACTTCCTTCTAGACCTATTATGTGATTTCATTAACTTTACATGTGAAAGTTAAAGCTGCTAAAGCCGAGGACACGACATCCCTCACTTCTAATAAGCTGCTGTGATCACTCTCTGTTCTGAATGTTTAATGGTTTACATGACATTCTGCTGTTTTTGATGTAAACATTAGCAATGTCTCCATTTTCTTTTAAATCTCACAGAACAAAACTAAAAATGCATTTAGGCTTCAAAGTCAAGATATGACCCTGAACTGGTTTGCTAATTATCAAACAGCAAGTTGTGATGTTTCACTTCATGACATGATGTAAATTAAGTGCAGAGTAATCTTCAGTGGTGCAAGAAGTACTCAGATCCTTTACTTAAGTAAAAAGGAGAAAAAACACAGTTTTAAGCCCTGAATTGAAAATGTTACTTAAATACAGTCGTATTATCAGCAAAATGTAATTAAAGTATCAAAAGTACTCATGCAGAATGGCTACATTCAAAGTGAACATTATAATATTTTGTTTTTTAACCAATTAATTAATGTAAGAGCTTCTTAATGTCAATGTGGAGCCAGTTTGACTGGGTAGATTAGTAGTATACAGTATACAGTACTGCATCATATCTTATGAAACACTTCATATAACAAGAAGTAACTGTACGTTTCAAATAGATGTAGTGGAGTAGAAGAATATTAAGTGTCATAAAATGGAAACATTAAAGTAAAGTACAGCTATGTCAAATTGTTGAAGTACCATGTTCATTACCATGTAACCTGTAATGTGTCAAGTATTTGTGTTTATTCACTGTAGGACTCTTAATTACAGGTCTGCCAAGATGATGCAGTGTTTCCACTTCATGGTGGAGCCGGCCAAAAACTTTGCGGCCAAGATAAAGGTGAGAAACTCTAAAAAAAGAACAACAACACGTTGTGTGTTTAATGTGCAAACCTGTTGTTTTGGGTCACCTTGATACTGATGCAGACAGTTGACATGACAACTGTTCTTAATACCGCGTGACTGCACGGTTTAATTCAACAAGAGAGCGTCCGTGAGAGAGAAGGGAGCGGTGTCTTTTCTTCTCTGCTGACAGGAACAGAGCCACCATGTGCATTCTGATCAGGCAGAGAGACCCCCTCCTTTCTACTCTCTGAGGCTCTTGTAAAGCAGCACTAATGTCCTCCAAATGTCCTTATTTTCTTTGCTGAGAACTCCTCCCTTTCTAAACACTTTTCCCACAGAAAATCCTTTAATTGTTAATCTTCCTGCAGGAATCACACAAGAGAGCGAAGAATGAGAAGAGGGAGCCTCTGAATGAGGATCAGCTGTTCGTTGTGGATCTGGCTCGAGATCTGAGCCGAGTATGCCAGGTAACAAATCACTCGTGAAAATCGGAATTACTTGTGAAAAAAATGTGTCCCATGAGGGTTTCCCTCTCTTGTCAATTTAATGAAATGGCATGAAAGTAAAAAAAAAAATAAAGATGCTGCCAAAGCCTCAAAATATGAAAGTACACAATAATATCAATATGAATATTTACACATAACAATTGTTATACAATAATATATATTACAAATATACAAATTACATTTGTGTGTGTGTGTTTAGTTCATTCACTGTTCCTCAGGTTGAGGCATGTTGATATTTATTGGGCAGCAAGATATGCGTTGTGTCTTTCTCCTGGGAGTATTTTTAACTTTGAGAGGTCATTAAACTCTTTTGAAATCCAGGATTACAGAGTTGAATTTGTCAAAATAACAGTGACCACATACTGAATTTTTGTCTCTTCCTATTTGTTGTCTCTCCTCTGCAGAGGTCCGCAGTCCTGGAGCACATCTGGAACCTTGATGACACCTGGCCCGTCTCTCTCTGCAGGGCCTTCATCCTACAGTGGGCCTCCATGTTAGAGAGCAAGGTGCTTATCGGAGAACATCCTCCACCTCCAGAGGGAGAGACCAGGGACAGAATCTGACCACTGAAGGTGTGTGGAGGGTTGCACCACTAAAGGTTTGTGTGTTTCTGTGTGCAGAAGAGGCCCATGCAGACAGACGGCTGGCCAGAGGTGAAAGAGGTCAAACAGCCTGATATGATCAATGAGCAGGACCTGCTGCAGGCCAAAGCTGTGATCCTCAACTGGATCAGGGACCTGAGGGCTCAGCCTGAGGTGAGATGTTCGATTAGCATTTCCTGCTGGTTGATTTGTCGCTCTTGTGTAAGCCCTTTGCGCTGCATTCTTTGTTATGAAAGGTGCTACATAAATTAAGCTTATTATTATTGTTCACTTGCAGCAAAGTGTGTGGCCCGGGGAACCTGTGGCAAAGGTTCTGGAGGACCTGCAGTCAGCCTGGCGTTGGGGCAACGCGCCCAATCTGCTGAGTGCTATGGAGCTGGTTTTATGGACTTTAATGGTGCAGCGCCCAGATAAGGTAGAAGTCCACGTAGCAATTCTCGGAGTCTGCTTAACGGCTTGTGTTTATTGTGCAGGTGTAACACTAACCTCTTTTGGGGGTGTTCTTGCAGGATACCATCCCGCAGCAGTGGCTCACGTGGAAGCAGAAGACTCAGACGATTGGTTTGTAAATCAAAACTGAATCAAGTTGAATTTTGTTTTGAATCTGGAGACTTTCACTTCCTGATGAACCTCTTATTGTCTCCATCCAGGTGCCATATCCTACATTCCTCAACCAGGTGAGTGATACAGTATACCTTCTACCAGCATGCACTTAAAACCAGTACATACAAGCTGCGCTGCTTTCAAGTTACATTCTGACTGCTTAGTGTTGTTGTGTAGGAAAGGAAAATGAAAGATTGAAGATTTCAAATTTATATTTAAATAATTTAGAGATTATACATGTCCTGTATTGCATGCTGTTTGGGCTTCAGGGCTTTTTATCTTTGCAAACAGTAAAAATAATTTTGTCTGTCAGGTCAAAATGTTGCACCAATTACAATTTTAGGAGTTTGGGAATGTGAGAGCAGACATCCTCTCCTTTACTTCAACATTCTCATCATCACAATACCCACTGTTTGTTCCTTTAATACTGGTTTGCCAGCCTATATATCTACTGACCAAATCATTATGTTGTCGCGTTTACACTGTTAGACAAAAGCCCTCTGTTTCTTTTTTTACAGTGTGGGACTGGATCTCAGATGCAGCAGGTACAGCATCACCATATATGTAGAGTATAAACTGTGGAGAACCTGTCTGGTAATTTAATACACGTCCCTTTTCTTCTCCAGTGGAGGTGACTCTGAATCTGGACTCAGCCAACCCTGATCTGCTCATCTCCACTGACGAGAAGAGGATGCGCTGTGGCTTTGAGAGGAAGGATATTCCCAACTACCACCAGCGCTTCGACGGCTGGTGGTGCGCTGTCGGGACGGAGGGCTTCGGCTCCGGCCGCCACTACTGGGAGGTGGAGGTGGGTGAGCGGGACTGGAGGCTGGGCGTGGCCAAAGAGTCGGCCCTGAGGAAAGGCTTCAAGTCCCTGAACACAGATACGGGTTACCTGAGCCTGCGGCTGGAGAGGGGCACCGAGCTGAAGGCACTGACGGTGCCATATACCGCCCTGCCGCCCGGCCTCATCCCCAGCAAGGTGGGCATCTACCTCGACTACGACCGCGGCCAGCTGTCCTTCTACGACGTGGACAAACACTTCCATATTTACACCTACAACGAGAGCTTCGATGAGAAGCTGTTCCCCTTGTTTGGTACAGTGGAGATGATCAAGGATATGGTGATCAAGTCTCCAGCAGCTGGGAGCCAATGTATCTGCCCGACGCCCTGCTTCTGGCGTTGAGTCTGCTCCTGTCACCTCTTCCTTTAAACTCCAGTAGATATAATAATAAAGTACAACAAATGGTTATATAATAATCACTGGAAGAAATCAGAGATCCTGATGTGCAAGACCACCATTGTGCTATTGAATAGCTCCACTATGTGACCCCTGTCTATGCTGCTGCTGCTGCTGCTTTAATGTGATTGTCGCAACCACTTCCTCACTATAGAGTTACAGCGCTCCTCTTTGCTCACACTTATTGTATGTATTTTTGAAAAGGAACCTATAGTAATAATGTAATCTATTGTGCAATATTAACCCAGCAGTGAGAATGCATTTCTGTCTGTGAATGATAAATAAACCAAATCCAAGTCTCACTCTCTGGTCTGTTTATTAGTATGTTAGACATACATACACTGTATATGAAATACATCTACTGTAAATGTTGTACATTCAAGCAAATACATTTATATTATAATAATTGTTGGCATTAGTTTATTAATGCGTTAACGCGATAATAACGTGTTAACTTGCCCAGCACTAATAATAATACGAATGAGTTTGCAAATATACTGTAATTAGTGTTATACTGTAATAATTAGTCACCAGTAATAGTTACCTTGTGTAGAATTGCATGGAAAGACTGACGAGGAGATCGTCACTGAAGCGCATGCGCACTTCTAATCTCTATTTAAAAAAAAAAAAAAAAAAACATGAGCTTTTTTTTTTTTTTTTACTTTTTCCCGGTTAAATAAAATAATTTTTTAAAAAAACGTCATAATCTTTTTTTTTTTTTTTTTTTTTTTTTCCGGTTAAATAAAATAAATAAAAAATAAAAAACGTCATAATCTTTTTTTTTTTTTTTTTTGGGTGGATTTCTTTTTTTTTTTTATGCTGGCAGGAATGGGCTTCCATATAATTACGGGTTGATCTGAGTACCACTACGTGTGTCCCCTAATATACACGCGCGTCATAGCTCGACCAATCAGAGAGCTCGAACAAAACGTAGCGAAATATGAAGAACACTTTCCACCAAAATAATTCATATATAAAAATAAAAATAATTATGTGAATAAATAACATGGAATCGATAAATACAGAATTTCAAAACAACTTTATTTTTTTGTCTCCGATTTTCTGACGACTGTAACAACGTCATCGGTGTGCGACGACGCCAGAGACGGTTCATACATGAGTTCTTTAAAGAGCGATAAACGATGACAACAACGTTAAAACAAGCGTTAAAAACCCACTTTGGGTTTGACAACTTCCGGTCTAAAGTACAGGAAGATGTTGTTAAAGTAGTCGTCAAAGGTAAGGCAGCGAACAGCACTGCTTTTATCTGCTGTGTTAGTTTACATCTGTGCTAATTAGCAGACGTTAGCTGGCTCGTAGCAACAGCAACCTAACTGACGTTTTTGTTGCTGTTTGAATATGAGGCTCAGTTAGAGTCTCATCTCACGTGAAGGGTTGTCAGAGAGAGAGATGAATGTGTGGCGTGGTGGTGACTGGTGTTGTCTTCCTGCAGGTGACAGGGATGTGTTCGTGTGCATGCCCACTGGAGCAGGGAAGTCCCTCTGCTACCAGCTGCCTGCTGTCATGGCTGAGGGTATTACTCTGGTTATATCCCCGCTAATCGCTCTCATTCAGGTCAGTCTCTGTCTGTGGTTGTGCTGCTCCAATGCAGTCTCAGTTGGTTGTTAATCCCTGCCTGTGTTTTCTCCTCAGGACCAAGTGGACCACCTGAGGAGTCTGAACATCGCTGCCTGCTCCATCAACTCCAAGCTGCCAGCAGGCGAGCGCCATCTGATCCTGGCCGACTTAGGGAGCAGCAGCCCCAAGCTGAAGCTGCTCTATATTACCCCGGAGATGGTGGCCTCTCCATCGTTCCAGCCCTGCCTGAACGGCCTGTGCTCCCGCGGCCTGCTGTCCTACCTGGCCGTGGACGAGGCTCACTGCGTCTCCCAGTGGGGGCACGACTTCAGGCCGGACTACCTCAAACTGGGAGAGCTGCGTGGTCGCTTGCCGGGGGTCCCCTGTTTGGCCCTGACGGCAACGGCGCCCAAGAATGTTCAAGAGGACGTTGTCCAGTCCCTGAGGCTGCGCTCGCCGCTGTCTTTTGTTACGCCTGTCTTCCGCAGTAACTTGCACTATGATGTGATCTTCAGGGAGCTGCTGCCAAACCCTTACCTCCACCTCTACGCCTTCATTCAGCAGTCGCTGGCACTGGGCAGTGGCTCTAATCGACAGGTTGGGATTCACGTTGAATAACAGCTCATTTTAAAGAATAGAAACATAAACATCTGAATCGAATAGTGGTGGTTAAACTTAAGTTTTCACTATCTTTCCGGGGTTCTGATATGCAAGAAAAGTTCCTCTTCAAGTTTGCAGGTTAAGCCAAATATCACAAAGCCTTAAGACTTCTTAAAGGTAGAATATGCAGCAATTTCCTAAAAAAATAATCAATGTATAGACTGATGAAAGGTAAAAAACAGCCGCTTTATCACGTACCGAGGCTCACAGACCTGACACAGAGAGATCCTTGTAGATTGTTTATGTGATGTGAGCCGATATATATCATTCTAAACTCTTAAATACCAACATCAGTACCTGTCATGTAGGCTGTGATGAGCCCACTATGAGCTGATAATGTCCACTTGAGCCCTACTTTCTTTAACCTTCTGTTTGTAATACGTATGAACAGGGCTGTGGGATTGTGTACTGTCGCACCAGGGATGGCTGTGAAACAGTGGCTCACCAGCTGACCAAGCTGGGAATCTTGGCCAAACCGTATCATGCAGGTGAGCCTGTTTTTCCTCCATATGGTTGTAGAACTAGAAAACACAAGTATTTGTTCTCAAAGGGCTCAACTTCTGTGCTTTTTACGCTGCAGGTCTGAGCACAGTAGATCGCACAGAGCACCAGAACGAGTGGATGCAGGGGAAGGTGCTGGTCATCGTAGCCACCATCAGCTTCGGTATGGGAGTCGACAAGGCCAGTGTCAGGTGAGGCTGTGAGGTTTTTGGTGTAAGCTTTCGTATTGGCTACAGAATTTAAGTTTTTTCGTTAATCCCGCAGGTTTGTGGCTCACTGGAACCTCGCCAAGTCCCTGGCGAGTTACTACCAGGAGTCTGGGCGAGCTGGGAGAGACGGCCTGCCCTCCTCCTGTCGCACATACTACTCCCCCAAAGATAAGGAGCAGATGAACTTCCTCATCCGCAAGGAGGTTGGCCGCAAACAGGTCAGCACGATGACAGACAGCTCCAAATGTAACCGGCTCATATGAAAACTCTGGGTGTTTGTGAACACTTTGTAAACTCGCCTACAGGGAAAACGAGGCTCTGCAAAGGAGGCCGACAAAGCGGCCATCACAGACTTTGACGCCATGGTGTCGTTCTGTGCCCAAGAAGCGTAAGTAAAGCATTCAGTGCAAACGAACAAGCATGTCACTTATTGTTTAATGCGTACAAAAGTCTAGTCAAAGCGTCACGTGATTACATCATGCCTCCACCCTTCACTCAGAGTATAACATGCAGTTTTATACATTAAGACACAACTGTTGTTACATGCACGCTGTGCTTTTCAGAATACAACCAGTCCACTTCAGGTTGTGTACAGCAGAGGGCAGACTTGATCTGTGTTGGAAGCTTTGTTGTGAAGTGTGTCGAGGAACAGCTTCTCTCTTAGAAAGACCGTAGAAAACTCTGAAGGTGCTTTCACACCTGTAGTTCGGTTCCTTTCATGGACTTAAAGAACTGACAAAGTACACAGATATTATATTATACATATATAGATATAGATATATATTAATCAGGGAAAATACCTGCGCTGACGTGCATACGTGATACTGTTATTACCAAATGATTTGCATAAACAGGTTATATATATACGTGGCCCAATAAAAAGATGACGTCCTGAACAGATGGATTTATTGGTCGTTCAGCTTTTGTAATCGTGTTGGAATCACGTATCTAGTTCGTCTGCTTTCCCACCACAAAGGAACCGCACCAGAGTGCACTTTGAAGCAGACCAGGGTTTGATTGACAGCTTTAGCATCAGCCCAGATGAACTGTACTAACCGGGCAAACAGACTTCAATTTGTTTAAACCGGACCAAACCGGTTGGGTGTGATTTCTGACAGCTCTCATTCCTTAAGTATGACACGCTAACAAACCAATTTGTCTTCCCCATTCACGTCTCACTGTGCAACTCACTGCAGTTTTTTTTTTTTTTAAATCATCCTACACATATTTATAGCTTATATTCCGTGTATTAGCTGGCATTATTGAAAGACACTTTTGGGTTGCCTCTGGTCAGAAGGGGTTGTTGTTGCTCTGTAAAGCGTGGAGATGCGCCAAAGAATGTAGATCCTCCTGAAACCCTGGCAGCTTCAGCGGGTGCGTTTGGCAGCCAGTCAGCACATCCTTCATTGTGTTTGTCAGGTGTTCTGTTGTTCAAGGGTTGGGCTCCTCGAGTGCCGCTCAAAGCTCACTGAAAAGTCTTGAATGTCTGTTGAGTAATTCGACTCGATCCGCAGAGAAAAGCCGTTTGTTGTTTTTCTGAGGTCCTCTTTCCCCTCGTCCTGTTTCCCCCTCGCGTGGCGAACATTCTCTCAAATATTCGATCCCTTCATCTTTGTCTTGCGGCAGCGGCCGCAGCAGCAGCAGCAGCAGTAGTTGACACAGGTCAGCGCCGTCATTAGCAGGACCAACACTGCGGGAGAGCAAATAAAAACAGCATCACGAGCAGCTCGCGCTTTAAAAGAAACACAGGAATGAGTGGCGACAGAGAGCGGAGACTCACAGATGAAGGTTAGGATGACAAAGAAGGCTCCCAGCTCTATGGCGCTGGCGTTGGGGAGATCGTGCAGCTTCCGCCATATATTCCTCAGGATGTACAGCGTCTGTTCTCTGGCGTCCATCCTAACCAAGAAAGGTCACACTTACATTTGGTCAACAGTACACAGTGTCTCGTTTGTTTGCCTGCGTTCAGTCTGCAGGATGTGGTTCCTGTTGCTTGCTACAGACAGCCTGAGTGGGTGAGACCACATGGCCGCTTTGTTGACACAAGCACGTAACTTTCAGCTTTTTATCGGCGGTTACTCAATCTGTAAGTGGGAGCTTTACCACCTGATGTCAAGCACAGTTTATCTAGCCAAAGAGTGAGTCAGTTTGCCAGTGTGATGACGGCGGTGCTGGTGGTTTAGGGTGTTCACGCCATAACTAACAGGTTAACTTCTGTGAAACGTCCTAACAAAGGAGTGACTCATCTGTTGAACAGGAGGCTCTCCGGGCCTGTCTGATGTGTTCCGTCTTTTTAATGTGTGACGTGATTTATTTCACTGTGTTATTCTGCTCTGAAGTAGACGAGAGGCCTCTGGGTGTGACGCCCTGTGGGCTCAGCTCTTTGCTGCTTTATAAGACCAACAATGACTGAATAATACAAACACTGTATTGAGGAATGTTTTGATATTTGGCTTCATTAGTTCTTGTCCGGTATTCGGTGAGATGATCGATACCACGGTGCATTATGTAGCTTTCTACTTGGAGGCAGCAGCAGGCTATCTTAGCTTAGCACAAAGACTGTAAACAAGGGGAAACAGCGAGCACATCTCTGTCTAAAAATAACACAATTCCTCACATAACCCGCTGTAAAATTGTGGATTGCAGCTGTTACGCTTCAGTTTGTGTACTTGATAAACAAACACAATATTTCTGTTAGTGAGCTTGCTGGAAGGCAGGTCTTGTTGCCTTTGGACAAAGTTGGGCTGTTAGCTGTTTACAGTCTTTTGTGCTGTTAGCGCTGCTAAGCTAACTGCACAAAGAGCAGATTTCCCAGAACTTCTGTTATTTGGTCCCAGAAATGCACAAGCTTCTGAATGTGTTGCATGACTCTGTGATACAGTTTTGATTTATTGTCTCCATTCTAATAACAGCTGTCAGTGAACTTGTTTGCCTCGTAAACATCACGACCATGAAGCTGAATCCACTCCTCTGTGAAGCAGTAACACAAACTGAATATTATATTATTACCTTCATGACAGAAAGATTTATTTGTGCTGAGTGCTACTGAATGTTTTCATGCAGCGTCCACTTTGTGCACATGCAGATATCAAACCAGAGGCTGTCGTGTTAGTTTGCTGGTGTTTTCAGATGACTGACTCATAAAGGAAAGTTCTGCACAGTCGATGCTTTGTTGATGTTAATTTTAGATCCTGTTTCTTTTCATTTCCATTTCTTAATATTAAATTCCTTCTTGAAATCATTTGAATCTGCCGACAAGAACATATGAAAGTTTGCCTTTCAATCTGACTTTTCACTCATCATCATCATCACACTCTTTGAGTGTTTTCCTTTAGATGAGATCAAAACGTAAACGTCCTGCTGTTAAAATGCCTTTTGTATCGGAGTTTAAACTCTGAAGCGGGCCAGCTGAACGTCCCAGTGTACGTTTGCACCTAACAAGTGCGTCTTTCTCAACACATTCTTCACATTCTCCCGAACAAGCAGTTCTCCTCACAATGAAAAGCACATACCTGTGGTCGTCTCCGTCGCTGTTGTCACTCGCTCAGCTTGGCTCACACTGACTTCCAGAAGTAAGCGGACCAGTTGATGAGGAGGAGACAGTGAGGAAAACGAGTCCTCTGAAGGAGTTACCTGCTTGTTGAGACGTCCGGTGCGTCACGCGCAGACGGAGATAAGCGGTTGAGATTAATGTGAGGGGGAGTAATTCCTCAGGAGCTGATGGTACTCTGCATATGGAGTGAAGCAGAAGTGAGATGAAACTTTCTCCTCTTTGGTCCTTCAGGTTTCTTGCTCTCCTCTTCTTATTCTTGGTGTTTGTTTGCGGACTAGTTATCTGCTGTGACTTTATTTAGCTCTGCCTGCGAGGCTGTTTTCTCTCTGCCAGTCCTCTCTGGGAGTGACTGTTCGCTTCACAGAGTCTTTCCCCACCTCCTCTGGTGGAGCTGCTCCGCTCTCTTTCATGGAAGCAGCGTTCCCTTTTACAGCATAGTTAGTATGCTAATGGCTGTTTCCCATCAGACGCTGTGTATGTGTCTGTCTGTTTGTGTGTGTGTGTGTGTGTGTGTGTGTGTGTGTGTGTGTGTTTGTGTGTCTGAATATTGGCTGTTAGTGTTTTTTCAGTTTGTTCTACTGGGGTTAAAGTTGAAAAACAGTCAAAAAAGTCATTCAATCAGGAGAGACTTCATTAGAATTTCACAATAATTTATTACACATTGTACAAATGTGAATAGTGCAACGTCTTTGGCGATTGGACTCCATCCTGAAGGAAGACAATCGATGTTGATGAAGGGAGTTGCTGCGGAGTTATAAACAGCATAGTATAGGATGTCGAAAAAAGTCATGAAAAAGTCAGTGTACCATGTCGAAAAGTCATAACTTTACTTAAGTTACTTTATTTTTAAAGTTGCTTTTTTAGTTACTTTACTTTTAAAGTTACTTTTTTAGTTACTTTACTTTTTTAGTTACTTTACTTTTAAAGTTACTTTTTTAGTTACTTTACTTTTTTAGTTACTTTACTTTTAAAGTTACTTTTTTAGTTACTTTACTTTTAAAGTTACTTTTTTAGTTACTTTACTTTTTTAGTCACATTTAAAGTTACTTTACTTTTAAAGTTACTTTTTTAGTTACTTTACTTTTTTAGTTACTTTTAAAGTTACTTTGCTTTTAAAGTTACTTTTTTAGTTACTTTACTTTTTTAGTTACTTTTTTAGTTACTTTACTTTTAAAGTTACTTTTTTAGTTACTTTACTTTTTTAGTTACTTTTTTAGTTACTTTACTTTTAAAGTTACTTTTTTAGTTACTTTACTTTTAAAGTTACTTTTTTAGTTACTTTACTTTTTTAGTTACTTTTAAAGTTACTTTACTTTTAAAGTTACTTTTTTAGTTACTTTACTTTTAAAGTTACTTTTTTAGTTATCTGCTGTGACTTTATTTAGCTCTGCCTGCGAGGCTGTTTTCTCTCTGCCAGTCCTCTCTGGGAGTGACTGTTCGCTTCACAGTCTTTCCCCACCTCCTCTGGTGGAGCTGCTCCGCTCTCTTTCATGGAAGCAGCGTTCCCTTTTACAGCATAGTTAGTATGCTAATGGCTGTTTCCCATCAGACGCTGTGTATGTGTCTGTCTGTGTGTGTGTGTGTGTGTGTCTGAATATTGGCTGTTACATAATACCTGATTTTTTGCAACTAATAACTGTCGTGTCCAAAAAACCCTGATATTTGTAATTAGAAGTTAAGACTAGTTATCTATATGAATATTTAATTTGCTTTAATGTCTTCTTGTTATCATTACATGAAGAAGTACTGAAGTCAATACTCAAGCTTATAACCCTATTATAACTCTATTATAACTCTACTAGCTTTGTATTTTTTTATTTCATGACACAACGGAGCCCAGTTTGACTCGTAGAAGAACAGAAATATTGATCATAGTAATGTGTGTTGGTTACATAAACGCTAATAGATCAATTATGCACTAGACGCTCTGTGAATAATGGAGAGATGTTTGCTGTGAGGCTTGACCTTCTAAATGCAGACTCTGATCTGTAACCAATATCACATTTTTATTATTAACCTGGCCTCTGGTTACTACTTTTAAAAGTTGTGGTGGAGCCCTGGTGTTCCTGCAGGAGCGTAATCATAAACCTGTCTTTACATATATTTCGTTTTAACAAGCAGTGTGTCTCCCACGTCTTTCCACCAGTTGCCGCCATGCCACCATCTCCAAGTTCTTCGGGAACAAGACGCCCAACTGTGCCGGTTCCTGCGACTTCTGTCGTAACCCCAAAGCCGTGCGCGCCCAGCTGGAGAGGGCGGCCGTCCTCAGCACCAAGACGGGGGCTCAGAGCACGGCGCCCACGGGGCCGTTCGGTTTCCAGCGAGGCCTTTACGAAGGCGGAAGGAAGGGCTACGGCTTCGAAAGGCAGGACAACTTCCGTGACGTTTTTTTTGTTTTGTTCCACGCGGATTTGCTTTTCGTAGCGTAAAGTAGTGGTGAACCTTGAGATTGACGCTTGACATCACACGTTGCAGGTTTGATGAAGGGGACGCCAGTAGTGGTGAAGACGATGGCTCGACAAGGAAAAAGGTGTTTTCGGACCTCTACAAGAATCAGATGAAGATGCGGAAGGTGGTGAATCATTGCGCTGAACACACAAAGTGCTTTTCTGTTTGTTTTGTGTCTGTGTGCGTCTGCCAGCCAGCTGTTGGCAGCAGGAAGGCTGAGGCTGTCGAGGCCACTGAAGGTCAGGATCGTGGTAAATCGCTCCCGCATGTTTTAGTGGAATTTGGCGCAAAATCGAAGTAGAACTATTTGTCAGCAAGTCTGAGTTACAACACATCGATCCCACGTTAACTCAATAGATGTCTGAAGCCAAAGTATATCACTGTGAACATAGTCATCATACGGAGATGATTTTGTTAAAGTGGATTAGAAAATATGATAATGATAATATTTATTTATGTAATACGGGCAAAATGATACACATAAACACGACCGTATGATGACGTGACAATATAACTTCACAGAGAAAGAAAGAAACACAATGCGACAAAAATATGAATATATAAATAAAATAGTCAAAATAATCTCTTCATTCAGCGCAAATAGTTGTTGACGGTACTGAAACACAGAATACAGATACATAGAAGCTGAATCATACACGTGACAGGTAGAGTGTGTTTTAAAGTCCAACTTTTCACTAAAGCAATATATGTCCCATTTCATGTTGTGCTACTTTGTAGAAATTGGCTTTGCAATGTATTTATTATTACATTCATGATATTTTTTTATTGAGCTTTAAATATAAATATTTTACACAACAGCCTATTTATTTCCCTGCTGTGAAAATGTACGATTAGAATCAGCTGCTGTTCTTTTGACAATGTTTAAAGCCAACACCGTGTCAAAAGATCAAAAGGTTTATTATTTACTTATTTGACTATTTTTGGTGCATTTTTATTGGATAGCACCACCAGCAGACAGATGACAGGGAATGAGGGAGGCAAAGAGAAGGTGTAGAATGGAAGGCAGGAGGAGAGTGGTTATGCTGCAGAGATGGAGGAAGTGTACCAGTGGGTCACTTTTCTGTACAGTTTCTGTTGTTTTATTGTTATATATGTGAGAATTAACTTCTGTCTGTGCTCATCTTTCTTCAGGTAACTGGCGGTCAGAGTGGAGACTTTGTTCCTCCAGGTAAATATAAACACACCAGTGAACGTGTGTGTCCAGGCTGGCCTGTGCTGTCGTGTAACCGGTGTCTCTTTACTGCGTAGACGCTGACTGCCCACTCAGAGAGGCCGGCAGCCAGAGGATCCCCAGACTCACCGTGAAGGTACACGAACGCTGCGAACAACATTCCTCATAGCTGCTGCGCTCATTAACACGTCTGCGTGAATTCAGTGACTCGTGTGTCATGAGGTGTGAAGACGGGCGGCAGAGCAACGGAGCCACACCACCACTCACTGGTGTGCAAGAAAGTCGATGTGCAGTCGATGTTTGCAGAACTATTCCATCCGGCAAACATTTCTGTTAAATGTGTCTTTCAGCGAGATAAATACCCGTAGCTTTGATCCTTCTTGACATTTTTAGTTTGATTTGTATGACCCTAATATTCTATTTCAGGCCAGAGAGCACTGCCTGTGCCTCCTGCAGGAAGCATTATATAGCCACCAGAGGGCAGAAGACTCATTCAGGTAGTTATGCAGACGACCATGCCTCAAACATCATTCATAAACATTGTGTACTTTCTAACTTTCTTCCCCCACAGTGGCTGTCACGTCTCTTTCTTCTCTCTGCAGTGACAGCCAGACGTTGGCGGCCGATATTGAACACGAGGTCTTCAAGAGCTCCAAGTCCTCCAACTTGTACAAAGCTGCCGTCCTGAAGAAGGTATAGCTTCCAACTGCTCTGCCCGTCGAAGCATCCTTGGTAGCGTGTAATGACACATGTTCCCAACTCGTATGTATTTTCTTTTTAAAAGGTATCGGAGATGAAGAGAACAGCACCTAGAGAAAAGGGAGAAGGTGTCAAGACAGACAGCAGCAGTGAAAATGAGTCCAAAGTCAAAGAGGAAACTCCCTCGTCTTCTTCCTCCTTTTCTGAGGAGCTGCAGGGGTTCACATCTGCATCTGAGATCTACTCGGTGAGTTTCACTTCACACTTGTTTCACCCACCAGTCATTGTGGATCAGTGCGGCTGCACAGTAGTCAGATATTAACTTGTATTCTCTTTTTTTGCATTCCTCCTCCAGATGAAGCGTAAGAGAGTCGGAGCCGGCCTGAGAGGATCATCCAACCCCTTCCTGGCCGCTAAGGATCTGCTGAAGAACTCCGCGTCGGACACTAACAAGTCCAACAAGTTGACAGAGAGCGGCGGATTCGATAACGACAGCTCGGGAGGCCCCGCAGACGCGAACGCAGATGCGTCTGCAGCTGTGACGTCGACCGTCAGAGCCAGAGCGAACGCCGCCGCCGCCGCCCTGAACAGCCCGACGAAGGCAGGCAGAGCCGTGAGCAAGAAGCAGCAGAAACTAGCGGAGGCGGCAAAGAGCTCCCGCAACATTTTCCAGTATTTTGCGAAGAAAGAAACGACGGAGAAAACCGACGAGGAGGAGGAGGCGGAGGTGGAGGCGGAGGCGGAGACGCTGAAGGGACTTGATGCCGCGGTGGTGCTCGCTCAAGAAAGCAACGAGGAACTCTCACCTGTCGCTGTGGAGGACGTGGAGATCAGTCCTGTGGAGACTCAGGACGAGATCCAGGAAGAAAGTAAAAGAGACGTAATAGTTATACATGATGATGATGATGATGATGATGATGATGATGATGATGATGATGAAGAGGAGGAAACACATAAAACAGAGACGTTGGAGCTGGAGCGGCTTCAAGACACATCTGAGGAGAATATCAAGTCCTCTGCAGAGTAAGACGCCATAAATGCACCATTTTAAGAAACGGTTGATGGTGAAGTGTCTAACATTATTTTTCACCGCTCACACAGACAAAACCAACCAGAGGAAGAAGCTAAAGCACCTCTAACAGAAGGCGTAAGTGACGGTTTCCTATCCAATCCTGTAATGCATCTCCCCCTCAGTGACTGACGGTACACTGCTCCTGTGTGTGTGTGTGTGTGTGTGTTGTGTGTTCAGTTGACGGATGATATGGAAGCGTACAGAGAGTCGTCTCCTCCGGAGAAGCGCAGCCGCCTCATAGACAGAAGAGTAACCTTCAACCCCAACGTGCAGGAGAGAGCCCTGCTGCCCGTCAGCGAGCCGCCCAAGCCTGTGATGCTGAAGGAAGCAGCTGACATTGTGGTCCACTACCTGGACCCCTTTTACAAAAAGGGAAGGTTTGCCACCAAGGTGAGAGAGAGAGAGAGAGACGAACATCACTTCATGTTTTGCAGAAAAGCCGTGCGCGGTGAAATCTCAGCTCTTGTTTTTTTTTTCTTGTGCGCTGCAGGAGTTGTTTAAGTCCTTCGCCCGCTACTTGTCTCACCTGCTGGCAGAGGGGAGGAGTCAGGGGAAAGGCCAAGGTAAGCAGTGGGGGTCAGTGATGTGAGGCTTGTGCTCCGCTGCATGCTGCGACGGACTCTCCTCTCTTAATGCTGCTCTCTGTGTCTCAGTTAAAGCGGAAGCCAAAGTTCTCATCAAGAAGTTCTTCAGCGGAGTGGAGCGCTGCGAGAGCGAGGCCGACTGGAAGCACCTTAAGCGACCGCACAGCTGTAAAACCACAGAGAACCAGGAATGATGGGAAGTGGGAACGTAACCCTTCCCCCCTCTTTTTTGTCAGTGCCTCAGCTTTTCTCTGGTCCCGGTGAACTCAGGCTTCACCACAGACGCCTGTCGACCAGCTTCATGGTGGATTTGCTGCTGGAGTTCTGCTCTTTTTCAGGCTCGTTGCTGCTGCAGTAGCTTATGTCAATAAATAGGCAATAACAGTGGCAGAGGTAAATCTGTGTGCACACTAATGGGATGAGTCTTGTTTGTATGTTTCAGCTATTAACTGAAAATTGCGTACATAGTTTTTTTTTAAAATTCGTTTCAGGACAGTATGGCACTTTTGTTGTGCTGCACTCTCCTTAATTCAAGTCAATATGCACTTACATCTTCAGTAAAACATGTTTCAAGTCTCTGCAAGCTGATTTTTGTACTGAGCTGAAAGTAAAGGAAGCCAAAGGCCTTTTGGGATAAACGAGTCTAAAGCCATGCGAGCAGCTCTGTGGCTTCAAACTGAACGCTAACAGAACGTTTGCTAATTAGCACTGAACACAAAGTAGAGCTGAAGCTGATGGGATTAGTCATTTGGTCATAAACAGAATTAAAATGTTGACCTGACGGTGCTGGATGAAATGTCAGGGGATCACCACTAGGGTTCATCCTCTGGGGACCATCTAATATGAACCAAAGGACATACCAACTGATGTGTTCATCCACAGAGTTAGCAGCATGGCTAGAAACACATCGTGTAAATGGTTGACAGCGATGTGAAGAACACATCGTTTGAAGTAAATGGGACTGAAACAAGAACAGTTATCTGACATTAACCGGACGGTTCTGTGTTATTGGAGCCTGATGGATATTTTTTACTGCTGCTACATATTCTGTCTTTGGCTGCTGGACTGCAGAACAAAGAACAAAGTAGCTGTACAACAATGAGATACTGTATGATGTGAAACTGTCCGTTTTTTTTTACCTTAAAGATAAACTAGATTAATTTATATTTTCAGGTATGTTTCTTGGCAAAGGGATCATTTTGCAGAACGTTTCTTTTTTTTTTTAGCAACATGATTTCCGATAAGGGAAATGTTGCTTAGTCATGGTGCCTGTGAGAGGACACAGTCTCTGTCAACACAAAGACCACTGGAACTGATGGACACGGAGGCCTGGCTGTGAGGTCTGAACAGCCACCGTCTAAGTACTCTTTGCTCCTAAATGTTTACAATAAATAATCTACGCCGAATAGGACGAACCGCAGTGTGAGAGTCGTACTGTCTGTTCATTCACCTACACAAATGTCTTGAACTGGAGCTCTGGGGGACAAAGAGGGGAGACGTCCGTGATGGGGACGCTGTCAAATAGACGGTGACGTCACCTCCAGCGGTGCTGCCTTCCATGCCCCTTGTAATTTACGGCCTCCCTACATCTAGACGATGAAAAGGAAGTGTTGCAAATAGAAACATGGCAGTAGTGTCCCATTTAATAAGCACCACTAACAAATATGAACCGACATGATGGGCTACAATGGTATTTAAAGGAAATAGATCTGTTTTATTATTTAATATTGGAAATGTTTTCTACACATTTAACCTTCAGTGGAGAAGATGTAGCGTTGGGAATAGTTTCACGTGGGGCTTACAAACAGTTGTAATGATATAACTTTAAATAAACATGTCAGATTTAAACTTGAAGTCAATTAGCCTCACTAATCTGGGACGATGGAGTCAAACCAGTGTTTAAACGCAGTAATAAAACAACCAGTAAAAAGGCAACGCTGCTGCAGCAGCAGCAGGTAAAGAGTTAATCCAGCATTTCCGACAGCACCTGAACGCAGCAGCATCATTGAGCCACTGAGCAGGCGGCCGAGCTGCTCATCACAGACCGATGAGACAAACAGAAGATCCACCGCCGCGGCTGTCCAGCAGCAGCTCAGCACACCGTTTCATTTCAGGTGTGCAGGTGTGAGCGGCCCGATCACGTGGTTTCGGTTCACATCTATACGCGGTCCAAGAAGCAGGTGCGCTGCCGGGAGGGGGGTTCGTCTCAAAGGGTTACGCACTCGGGGAGGCTGCGCAGCTGCTGTTTGTTGTCACTTCCGCTCGAGCATGCCCGTGAATTAGCAGATCACATCGCCGGAGAAGGAGAAGAAGTTGATTAGCTTCGATGCTCCGTGCAGGAAGGATGGAGGAGTTTGTCACAGAGGAAGAGGAGCCGTGGTACGACCAGCGGGACCTGGAGCAAGGTGAGACCCCACTCCTCCTGTCTTAGGGTGGGTGGGTGGGTGTAACAATGCCCCACACACAACCCACTGGTGTTGTGCCTCGGCTTTTAGGATACATGGATGCAGGAGGGTGTGGGTGGAGGTTGCATTTACTGTAAAAACACATTTCATGCACGTGTGCACGCGCGGTGACAACTGTAAACCCATGACTCTGTCTGTCTCTGCATCTCGAATCCGGATCTGCGTCTCTGCTCTCTTCCTCCGCCAATTATTTTGATCTTGTCAGAGATGTTTCCCAGAATAGTCCTGCTGCCTGCCCGCCTGTCCGTCTGAGTGAATGTTGTTTCTGTTTCATCTTCCTTCTGGCAGGGTCACATCTTACATCGCAGCACTCCTCTCCTCCTAGTTTGAATCTATCACACACTCTGTGTTCATTCTGCTGCGTTGTGGTGAAGCACTGCTCATCTGTGGGGAAGTAGTGGCATGATGTATGTTGTGTGAGGGGGGAAAATGCAGAAAACAACCTGCATTTTGTAATTGTTTGATCAATGATAGACTTATCTATTTTTCACCATGAAACCACCCAGCAGGGATGCTTGTGACCTTAAATGAACAAAGCAAAGGCAGGAAATCAATGTGAAGTGCCTTTCCCCGATGCATAAAGTGATGCGCTGTGTTATCAGCTCTCTCAGTAACGACATCAATGGATGCACTTTCATCGACAGCGTGTCTGTCTGCAGCGCTGGCCTCAGCATCACCCCCCCCCCCCCCCCCACCCATCCCCTGATTACCTGCTGACCCACTCCACTAAAGCAGCTTTGTGCCTCATCATCTCATTGTACACGAGACGGGCAGGTGTGTCGCCATACTGCCCGTATCTCATCTCGGCATTATTCGGCATGTCCAGTCTATAAGCCCCTGGATGATCTGATTAGGGAGCACCAGACTAGACCTCCTTAGTCGGGATCAGAGATTCCAGACTTTGGGGTCAGATCAAGCTCACGTCGTCCTGCGTGGGCTCAAAGCCGGGGCAGGATTTTGCCCCCAGAAACGCTGCTGTTATGCAACTTCTCTGACATTCGGTGACCCCTGCATGTGTTCATCATGATCTGGCAAACGTATGAAGTGTGTCTGGGCAGATGGCGGTGTGGTGATGTCATGTTTATGTCATGTGATTGAACGTGAGGACAAGTCACGGATGCAGGCCATGCCTGTCTTTGTGACGTGACGGCCCTTTTTCTTGTCATTAGGTGATGGGTGGCGATCGTTGTTTCCTTCAGCCACTGCCTGCTTCTTGCTCCCCTCATCCGTGCGCACAATTCTGAAATTACATAACTAAGACTCGGCACGTGTCGGCCCCTCAGGAACCCGGGGGGGGGGGGGGGGGGGCTCACTGTGCTCACACACTCTCACTCAGCTCATTATCACTCTGTGTTTCAGAACAGAGTTCTGTTGTCAGTTCTGCATTGTTGAAACAGGAAATGATTGCAGCCTGTCCCCGTCTCCCTCAGCAGTGTTGGAGGCAGATGTAACAACGCAGGCGTGTGATGATACTTGTTAAGAATATCGGATAAAACAAAAGGGATCCCAGCTGCGTACAGTAACCGTAAATCAAACCAACGTTGATGCATGTGTGAGTGTGTGTGTGTGTTCCTGTCATTGCTCACGCACAACACCGTGGTGGTAAAACACTGCTCTCATGTCCAGTAATGAGTGTCCATGGCTCTCTGTTCCTTCCTGTCTCTCCACTGCTCCAGTGTTGTTGTGGGCTCCAAGTATGCAGAGCCAGCAGGATTCTCCTCCTCCTACTCCTCCATCCAGCGAGGCTTTTTTTCTTTTTCACCAGAGGAGATGAATAATGTACGCTTCAGGCTGTGTTGTGAAATAACAGCAACTGTGGGAGGGGTGCCTCCTGTTGTGTACTCAGACCCCCCCCGGTGTGCAGATGGCTACAGGTTTATATGATCTGTGCTCGAGCGGTGGAGACGAGTATTAGTTAAATCTACAAGGTCCATCATTCCCCTTCAGTATGTTGTGTTCAGATGTTTTTAGCTCTGTTTTAAGGCTTGTTCTGTCTTTTGTTTGTCATAATAAAAATATGAAACTTATGATAAATAGTCAGTTCCTACAAAAAAATGACTCGCCACTGTCCGGTGTTTACGTCTGCTCTTCTTTCTCTGGTTCCCGTCAGACCTGCACTTGGCAGCCGAGCTCGGCAAGACCCTTCTGGAACGCAACAAGGAGCTGGAGGACTCCCTGCAACAGATGTACATCAACAACGACGAGCAAGTGCAAGAGATAGAGGTACGCTTGTCCCACATGTTTCAGCTAATTATTGAAACGCTTGAAGCACGGCAAGAAGAAGACAAAATAGCAAGAAGGACAAAAAGTGTCAAATATGTCATAAAGGCTTGGTAAATCATGTCAATAAAGTGATGGGTCATAAAAAGGTCATTGCGTAGTAACGTTGTGTCTTTAACAATGCCGTAGCATCCCATGTGTGAGGTGTTACCGATGGCACACTGGGGTACGAGTCACTAATCGACTAACTTTAATCTGAAATGTGTCTCCCTCGCAGTACCTGTCCAAGCAGTTGGAAATGTTGAGGGAGATGAACGAGCAGCACGCAAAGGTGTATGAACAGCTGGATGTGACTGCCAGGGAGCTGGAGATCACCAATGAGAAACTGGTGCTGGAGAGCAAGACCTCGCATCAGAAAATAGACAGGTGACGAAAATACGTCCGTCACAGGTCCCACACGCCGCCATCACGTAACAAAGATCTTTAAAAAAACGGACGAGCCTGAACCAGCTCGAGGCTGGTACACGGATACATCACAATACTTTGTAATTCACATCGCTCCACATTTCTGCTGAAACTACGACTACTGTGTGTTTACAAACAATCCCCGCTACCAGGGAAACTAGAGGACTTAACATTGTTGCTATCTTTTGCATCACCATAATCATAATCAGGGGTCGAAGTTCTTTACAAATCACATTAGTGGACTTAATGCTAAAGGGTTCAATGGCTGCCTCTGTTCTTTCTCAATACGCTGCTTCACATGCTTTAAGTTGCAACAGTGGCTCACTGTAGCTTTAGGAGAACGGTGTGCTCAGCAATGAAGTAACTGGCTCTGAACAAACGTGTGTGTGTGTGTGTGTGTGGGGGTCCAGGTTGACGGGCACCATGGAGACCTTGCAGGGTCAGGTGGACAGCCTGACGGCTCGGGTGGAGGAGCTGCGGACTCTGGAAGAGCTGAGGGTCCGCAGAGAGAAGACGGAGCGACGCAAGACTGTGCACTCCTTCCCCTGCCTCAAAGAGCTCTGCACTGCGCCAAGGTCACTCTCAGCAGTTCCTTTTTCTAGTGTACAGCATGTGTGTGTGTGTGTGTGTGTGTGTGTGTGTGAGCAGGAAGGCACTTGACTTTGTTCACACAGATGTGTGTGTGTGTGTGTGGTGCCAATACAACACAGATGATCTGATTATTCTGCAGGACACCTGCTGGGTTGATTTAAAGTAAATCCAACAACTTTCAGACCGCACTGCCCTGCAAAGGCAAAACTCAGTAATTACATATTTGGTCAAAATAGTTACTTTTGGACATCGTACCTCACTATAGAAATTGTTATACCATTAAATGTATATTGGAAATTCATAAGAACTAGAAAACCAAGGTTAAAAACGAGCCGAACCAACTAGCCTAGCATAGCGGTCTTTGTAGTCTCAAACTCTAGTGGAAGTTGCATGTTTTGATGCGCTTAAATTGCCTTTAAATGTATTTAATTAAAGTTGATTCGAGTAAACTTGCTCATTAGATAAAATGAACAAGAAAGCTGAAATTTGTCAAAACATAGAGCGTCATCTGATGTGATCAGTAAAATACTTAATTACCAGCATAAAAGGCGTAAGATTAAGATTTTATCAAAGCCGGGCTGCAGTCATTAACATAATCTGATTCACTGTTGGTTTTATAATGCCTTTAAAGAATGCCCAGGTTGGTGCACCGACTACATGATTGTGCAGTTTTTTTTTTTTAAAGCACAACTTGTTGACTACTTTACATCAGGTATGAAGATGGTTTCCTGTTGGCCAATCCGGGCAGCGTGGACCTGGCTGAGACGCGACCGGTGGACGAGGAGAACGAGCGCCTGACAGACATCGTCTCCTCCCTGCGCTCGGCGGTGGCCACGGAGCGGTCCCAGCGGGAGGGCGCAGAGCGGGAGTGCGCCGCCGTGCTGCAGGAGTTCGAGCGCCTGGAACAGCGTCTCTTGGGGGCGGAGGGCTGCCAGCTGCGGGTTCAAGAGCTCGAGGCGGAGCTCCAGGAGATGCAGCAGCTGAGGAAGTCCAGGTTGTGTCTGATCGGGGGCATGGAAGACGGCCTAGAGACGCTGCTCAGCAACGGCCCCGAGACGGACACCCCGGAGGAGGGCCTGGGGCTGGAGGAGGGAGGTGAAGGAGCTGATGGAGAGCAAGGGGCCACGGGGCAGCAGGGGGGCCCGGTGAGGAAAAGCTGCAGCGACACAGCTCTGAATGCCATCTCGGCCCGCGACGCCTCCGGCAGGCGTCAGGGCAGCTACGCCATCCACGCCAACGGCGTGCGCAAGCGCGGCATGTCCATCCTGCGGGAGGTGGACGAGCAGTACCACGCGCTGCTGGAGAAGTACGAGGGGCTGCTGGGGAAGTGCCGGCGTCACGAGGAGAGCTTGTGCCACGCCGGGGTGCAGACCTCGCGGCCGGTCTCCAGGGACCCCTCCATGAAGGACTACATCATGGTCTGCGCGGGGCCTTCGACATCGGGGGCAGCCGCCTCCGCCTCCGCCTCCGCCGCCCCTCCCACGCCCCCGCAAGCGCCCTCCACCCCGGAGGCCCTGGAGGGGATCAGCAGGCAGGTGGAGCAGGTGGACAAACGTCTCAGCCAGAACACGCCGGAGTACAAGGCCCTGTTCAAAGAGATCTTCTCCCGCCTGCAGAAGACCAAGAGCGACTTGAACTCCACCAAGAGCAAGAAGAGTCACAAATGAGCACGCGCTACCGAGTCTACCAACAGGGACTGCACATGATGTATTTAATGACACTGTTTTGAAGACTTCTCGTGTTACATGTGACCAGTTATGACGGGTGGAGTCCTGGAGTCCTGTAGTCGGGTGATTCATGATATTGTTAGCGGTGGATGGCTGATTCATCTGAAACTGTCAAAATGGTAGATTTGCCTTCATGGAGGATTCTGATGTGGATGAAATAGCTTTTTTTTTTTTTTCCCTGAGTGACCATAACTGATAAAATAATTTTGTTTCTGTCCGAGGACAGTCTAGTGTGTGATGTAGTATTTGTAATTGAGATTAACTGATGCAGAAATGATTTAATTATTTTTTATTTATTGAAAACAATTAAGCCAAATAATTAATACAAAAAAAGAAAAAAAAGCAGCCACTTGTTTTTAACTACTTAGGTTATTTGAAGCATGTGTCTGACTGATGAACACTAAGTGCTAAAAAGCTTTTTAGAAGCAGGTTGAGACTAAAATCACGAGTGTTTGACCAGTTAGTGCGCTTTAAGATAAAACGGTGAATTTCTTGGACGGTGAAAATCCTTCAAGACAGCTGCCAAACTGTACCGTGCATTAAGTGTTTGATGGTTATTTGTTTACATGGTTTATTGTAACTAATCTGGTGAAGATGGGTTTCCACAGCATGCATTACAAGCCGCGGAGTGATTCAGGGATACGTTTGATCATTTCAGACACGACATAATCAGCTCACGCTGTGCTACATTGTCAAAGTTCTTGTTGGAGGCCATTTATGTTTTCTGTTGATTAAAATGAGAAATGTATCGACCACGTTGTTCTTCTGTTAAATGCTCGGGGAGGCAACAAATCAAATCCTACAGCGGGTTGAACTAGAATTGACACCTTGTGGTTGTAAAAGTCAAGTAGCCGTTTAACAATTCAACATTTGAACCTGTAAGAAGTCAGATTTAGCACTTATTCTTGAGTTACGGTCGTGAATTGACCCCAGGACTCTAATCTGTTCATCCTTGAATCCAAGAGAATAATTTTCCTCCCGAGATGTCGCGTTCAAGACAGAGAATGGGGGACGGACGACCCGAAAACACAACGCCTCGGCATAATAAAGTAGGACACAAGCGGGGGCCCAGTCTGAACACTTTAATGTGAACACAGGAGATCAACTGATACAAGTGGCACACGTTCAGTCAAGAACATCAGTCTGACACAAGCAGATTTCATTCCCATATACGTCTGGAGTGAATAAAAACAGATAACACTTGGGAGGTCCGGTTGGGACTGATGTCTCTGGTTCAGAAGTACAGACGACATTTCACCTCACTGATGATCACAAAGTGCCGCTGAGTCAGCAGGAGCAGCGTGTGGTTGTGAGAGACTGGAGGCACAGTCAGCGTGGGTCATTTTTAACTTTTAACTCGAGGTGAGCGGGTCGACAGCCTCGGGGACGAGGGAGGAACCTGGGTGACAGAAGGCCATCAGCACAAGCCGGACTTTAACAAGCAGGATATTTACAGTTAAGTAAACCGAGATTTAGAACGCTACAAATACTAGATGATTGTAAATGACACCCTGATGGAGTTTACAAATCCTCAAACCTGATATAAAAAGGTGATAAAGGTCCGTGTTCTACGAGTAATGTTAAAAAACCGCTCACATAATGGTCTGGCAAATATAATCTGAAGGCAAAGGGCTCAGTTAGGTTGTCTATTTCTAAAGGGTTTTATTTAAGGCCACAATACCCTGCTCACCTACAGCGAGGGGTCACGAGGGGTCAGAAGACATTTGGTGCTAAATAGTTTGAAAAAGAGGCGGCCTGATTTCTAAATAATTGACCAAGAGCCTGGTGCAAATGTGCTCAAAGGCGTTAAGAGGGCTGTGTTTAAGAGCTGTGTCCAGCAGCGGTACGCGACAGTGGATCCGTACATACAGCACTACTGCTTTCTAAGGCAGATCACGGTAATAGTACAAAACAATTTGAAAAATAAAGAATGAAAAAGGGAAGAAAAGAGTTAAAGGGCAAAGTGAATCACTAAGTTTATCAATTTTTCCAAAAGCAGACTATATTTTTTTTTACATATTTTTTCTTTTATAAACAAACCATAACAGCAAAATCTGTATCGTGCACATTGTTGCTTTCTCCATTTAAAAAAAAAAATGTGATGATTAACAAGAAGCACTACGACGGGAGGAATGATGAAGTGATTGGAATTTAGAAACTCGTCGATGGACGGAGAGAGCAGAAGCTGAGAATCAATACAAACTCCAGACAGGAGTAACTGAACGATAGCAAGAAGAAGAGAGAGGGACAGAGGACGACGCTGAGGGGGAATCAGGTCGTCCAATCTTTCTTGATGGTGAGGAACCATTCCCAGGAGAGGTGGTCGTGCTCATCGTCGTCGGTGAACTTGGACTTGATGTTGTAGGTGCCGCGGGCCAGCAACCCTTTGGGTGACTCCTCCATGGTGGTGAGGAACTCGTACTCCTCGGTCGCTCTGGGCCCGTAGCTGCCGACCATGTAGTCAGACTTGTCAACTGCACAGAAGAGATTAATAAGTTGCTTATTACCCAACGTGCTCACTGAGAATAAGTAAAGCAAACAAAGTTAAACACGCAGTACGAACTTCAGTGTTATCATTCCAACAAGACAGCCGGTTTATTTGGCCCGTTTAAGCTTTTTAAAACGTCATTTTGTGGAATATGCTACAAGCTAAGCTAAGCACCGTTTGGCTATAGCTTTATATTTACTGTACAGACATGAATGGATGTTAAATTAGTCCTTTACATTTCAAAGCCTACCTAAAAGATTAGCAGAGATTAAATTAAATAACGGAGGAAGCCTTACGTTTTATTCCTTTCCTGAATGTTTGCTGCGTGTACTTCAGGCCCGACACGATATCCTTGTTGACCTGCAAAAAGGCGACATGCATCACATCCTGCTGACCTCTCTCCCGTGACAAACACCGCTCACTGACAGCGACATGAGACGGACAAACACCAGACTCTCTCACCTTGAAGTTGATCTTTATTCTGTATTCGATTCCCTCCTTCAGCACAAACGGGTTCTTCTTCAAGTTGTCCAAGTCTCCTGGGAGGGAAAGCAACACAGCAGTGTGACGACAGCAAGTTCAGTAAAACGCTAAACGTATAAACTGAAAGGTTCATAAACAAGAAGGGATTTCATGGTTTACTTTTACCAGAGAAAGAAGAAAAACATTCTCAAGTTGTATTTAGACATGTAGTCACTAAACTGACCACCGTGTGGCACAGTGAGCCCGGCTGTGTTGATGCTCACTGTGACCACTGAGGGAGAGCCAACAGGAAATGGCTCATAAGCCACTAACAAGGGAATCTTGTCATTACTAATTAGCAGGCTAATGAACCAGCAGGCTATTTAATCCATATTTGGGAGCGATTACTGTCACTGTGAGCTACTCCTTCCAGTGCATCTGCTGTGAGGAAGACAGCTGCCTAAACGTGGTCATCCATAAAACATCCGTTTATACTTCTATAATCACACGCTTCGCTCTACTCACCCTGCAGGTCGAGGACCAGAGGCTGCGGCGCCGTATCGCATAGCAGAGTCATTCGAGTCACCTGGACGTTTGGGATTTTAGGATCTGAGAGAGAGAGAAGACTCACAGAGTAAGAACTCACAACCAGAAGACCAATCATCAAGTCAAAGGTCCTCTCTCAAATATCGTAACGCACCGTTGAGAACTATCAGCTCTTTGTCTCTGACAGAAGTCATATAGCCGACAGTGAGAAACCTTCAAGTTTCATTTCATTCTTTCAAAAGATTCCTCTCACCGAGGTTTGTTTTATTGGTTAGTTTCATGTTCAGTTCCAGATTTACATCTTCGGTTGATAATATCGGCCTTTAAACACACACACACACACACCATCGGCCTCCGCATGAAGAGATAAACTTCCATATTGTGTTTTTTGTAGCTGGTAGAGTGATTATTATTCAAATATGTTCTATTAAAAACTACTCTTTAACGTTACTTTGCATATTTTATTACTACAAACCCCTTTTCTGTTTTACAAAAGCCATACTTCACAGATATACTCTTTACACAACAAATAACAGGTTTGATGCCACACTATTGGTACTGCACACACACACACACACACACACACACACACACACACACACACACACACACACACACACACACACACACACACACACACACACACACACACACACACACACACACACACACACACACACACTATTTATTCTGTCTTCAGTGGGTTTTGCATCAGATGGCTGTACCGGTGGATGAAATCAGAATATCTCAGCATGTGCTAAGTAACCAGCAGGTATCACTAACCTGCAACGGCAGCACATTTGCCCAGCAGCGCCTCCTTGTACTTGCGCAGGCTTTCGTCGTCCTGGTCCTGCTGCTGGATCTCCTGTAAGCTCTTCTGAGCAGGAGGTTTGTAGTTGACTCTGTTCTCACTTTCTGCGTTGGCTGCTGCCAGCGCTTCCAGCTGCTCCGGTGTCGGTTCCTGTTCGGCCATGGTGAGCTAACGGCAGAAAGAGACAGCGGAGCGGTTAGAGGACGTGATCGAGCAACACGGACGGACGGCAGGACTCCACACAGACGCTTTACTTTGCTTTAATGAAGTTGGATCTACGTGTGGAGCGAGGCAGCGCATTGTCGAGACGTACGGCTGCTACATAACGCTGACATTATTCAGTGCGATGTGCAGTTTTGAGATACTGTAGAGCACGATGGAATTTACTTGGCAGCGCTTAAAGTATGAACATTTTGAAACACTTGACAGCAACAACTTTGACCCAGAGTGAGACGATTAAGGGCGACAACTGAGTTCCTTTTCATGCACAGAGCACAACACGCTTTGTGCGGATCATCACGAGTACATTATCATTACTTTTGGCACGAGACGAAGAAGTTTTGTTGCGTTTTTGTCCATTAGTGTATGCTGAGACATAAGCACAGACGTAAACGTTCACACAGCGGCGACATGGAGCTGATGATTATCTAAAGGCTTCTCCCTCTAGCGCTAATGTGGACCTCTACACCCAGCTGCACCAGTCACTCCGGATTAGAGGAGAGGATGCTGATCCTGAGCAGGAAACGGCACAACAGCAAAGTGAGATCATCGAGGTGCTACGAAACTCAAACGTTGCTCACAAAAATCTATAGATCACTCTTCTTCTTTTTTTTTCCTACTGCTAACATCTGGTGCACATATGCTGGGAGCAGAAATATACAACGCTGATCAACACAGAGGCAGCTGGATGATGTTCTGTGTGGCACACACACACACACACACACACACACACACACACACACACACACACACACACACACACACACACACACACACACACACACACACACACACACACACACACACACACACACACACACACACACGTCGATAAAGTTAGTTTCTATTTCCTGATTCAGGGTGGCGTGTTCTTTCAACATTTGAGTGCTGAAAGAACACGACTTCCTGTATTTGAGAGATACAGCCAAACAGGAAACCGAGCTGACAAACTGTAGAAGAGGATTTATTACTCTGAACTAATATATATATATATATATATATTCACATGAATAGTTGTCTGCTTCTATATTAATGCTCTAACTGTCATATATTGCTCCTTTAAGTTATGATAAAAGGGTTAGAAAACGCCCTTTAAAGATCGATGCTTGAATGTTAACAGTAAAACCAAACTACCCTAAAACGAAGGAAGACATCAGGTGATAAACTGTCTCCATTTAAGTCTAATTAAACTTTAGGGTAAATAATCATCATTTGTTTGCTGCTGCAAATCAGTGTCAACGTGCGAGTTAAAGGTCATAAATCAACAGAGACAAACTTACAAATCAGAAAAATGCAAATGTTCTCTTTACTCGCTGAGCAGAGGTACTTGATGAACGTAATCCCCCGACTCTCTATTTACAACCTGAAGCACAGTAAATCACACCGCTCCACACACACACACACACACACACACACACACACACACACACACACACACACACACACACACACACACACACACACACACACACAGGTTTGTCGCTCTGCCGGTCTGACGCCCTTCTCTGTTCTATTGTGCCCGTCCTGTACTGTTCTGTTGGGTGTTCGCCAAGCAGGAAGTGAGAACACAGCAACGTTTACCAAACAAGGCCTCCGGGCTCCCAAAAAAGAAGCACAAATTCCTCAGTAGGTGTTCAGCTGTGTGGGAGTGTTCCTGGTGAGAGGGAATAAGTGAGACACAAGAGCAGGAAACACAACGACGGTGTCGTGTTACTCTCGGAGTGTCCAACAGGTTGTTTTTCTCACGTCCTCTCCTGTGTGTTGCAGTCACAGGAGGAAGTGAGGAGTCCTTTTAGACGCACCGTGGGCAGAGAGCTGCACTATGCGGACTTTAAGGGTCCTCGAGACGCGACTTCTGCTACATTATTAAGTCTACGGAGGACAAAGATCAACGACACGGATTTCAACATGCTATAGATGTAATGCTAAATTGGTGGAGAGCTCTTTTAGGGGTTTCTGATTGTAGAGCACGATCACTCGTTTGATTCAAATCAACAATAAATACATTTGCGACTATTTTGATAACTGATACCGTGGTATTAACATCGACGGCTATCACTCGCCGTACATTTGCTCATCTACGGTATTAATTAAATTACATGTGTGAGCGAGTTAAAAAAGTAGACAGAAGCAGTCCAGTTATTTTCCATTTAGTAGTTGATTCAACCTGCTATAGTGCTGCTAACATAAACCAACATGCTTTAATTAAAGTTTATTTTTTCATCAGGTTTTAATTCTGCCCTCATTCCTTCAAGAGTCAATGTCGATTAGAGTAATAAACAGATTTATCAATAAAAAAACAGTTGCAACATAACTGGATTTAAGTAAAACAAATGTAACTGTATACTGTGATAGCTTATGATAGCTTAGTGTGAACGAACCAGAGCAGCTTCCCTTCAGTCTGTCACTGTCAGCAACATAGTTCACATAAGCACCAACGAATGAAGAAGTGTTTATAAGTCTGCAACGTCTGCACACAGTCGCATCACTCAGAGACGACATCTTGACAGGACTATGAAATAGTTGAGCAAATTAAAGACCCATGCAATGAGTAAATGGGTTAGTTTAAACAATAGTGACGTCATCACCCTCACAATGATGCACAGTCTTTCTGGTCTATAAACAAGTATGAGGGGGTGATTGTTCAGCCTGCTGGGAAGCGACACTCGGGTCATGAGATCACGCTAACAAACACTGGAGATGCCGTTGAACCCGCTCACCGTCACAGCTCTGTGCTACGGGAGGATAATCGGCGGGCTTGGCGGGGATAAGCTGCGCCGCTTTACAAACACGGGAGGCTTCAGATTTAGGGCTGTTCCTTAGCAACACCGCTGAGCTGTGAGATTAGAGGAAGTGGGATTACGGCTGATGAGGCATTCGGGGACAGGAGAGGAAGTGGCTGGGGAGGTGTCAACTGGCGACACGTCAAGAGGATTCTCTTTGACAGGAGTCATTAGGGTCATCAAACGTTACTGAAGATCAACGAGGACCAGGGAATCCCTGTGTCATGGTACGAGCGTGTGACGTCACGAAGCTAATAAATAATAAATACATCTTCATGCATGTCGTTTGATGTAGTCTCCTGGGCTCTGTCGCCATGGATCACACAGTGGTCAGGCTCTTCAGAGAGGAACAACAATGTGGCTGAAGGTGAGAACTCAGCAGACATCAGAAACACATGAAACCCAACAGGAGCTTTGTAGTTTGTGCGCAGTAGAATTTGGGAAATTGAAGTCTTACAGAAGATGATTAATAATCTAATAAAATGATGCCAAGAACACAACGATAGAATATGAATGTTGCTTCAATAAAAGTAACGGAGAATGATCGACTGTTGTGAAGTGACCTTTAGACGTCACTCACAGATCTACGGCTGCTTTGATCTCCTTTAGTCTGCCAGAGACCTTTGCGTTTCTCCCCTTTGTTCCCCACATGATCTCTCTACACTTCAACGCGTCCTCATCGCGACGCTTTAATAAAAGCGGATCAATTGTAGGAGAAAAACTGATTAAGAATCAACATTTTGATCCCACGGGTTGTTGTGAATAACCGATTCTGCAGTTCTTATAAATCAGTACACGCTTCAGCAACGTGTCGATGCAGTGAATGCATCGACCTCAAAACCTTCAAAGCATTCCTTCTGTCTTTAGCCAAACTATTGTTCATGCATACATTGAGCAGAATTAGCTGCATATGAGCTGATATTATGGTGTAACTCTGACATGAAGAGCAGCACTCGATGGATTTGTCCCACCACCACCACCACCTTTGTGGTGATTTAGATTTAAGTTGCTGAGTAGCAGCAGCAGCCTTTTCGCTCATGCAAGCGAAAGAACCTACTGTAGACTTCCTTCTTCAGGCGAGATGACTGATTCATTTCCTTTAGCGTGCTAAACCGCTAAAGCACAGCTCGTCTCACCAACGTAAACCACCCTGATATGCTTTTAAGAGATGCTGTAATGATATTAGTATTAAAGAAGGGACTCTGGTTACAGGTTATGCGAGCAGATAAAAATAAATAAAAAAATCACGCTGTAGTAACAAGTCGAGGGTGCAGTGCAACGCATACCAACGCTTTGAGGAAGTGTTACAGCAAGAGCTTCAGGCAGAGCTGAGGCAATGCAGAGGCAATCGACCTCCACAGAAAACTACACGGGGGTGAGAGTAAAACAAATGGATATAAGACAAGATAACAGTACGGAGAACCGGTTGTGAGCGAGTGATTATTGATTAAGTGTAAAGGCTATTGGACCAAAGAGCCCAGAAGACTGATCACAAAGAAAACGAGCCCCGGAGAGAGAGAAAAACATTACTCTATCCCAGGAAGAACCAGAACAAATAGGAAGCTTTAAAAATAGCCGGTGAGAAATCCCTGCGTGCGGCAGCAGGAAGCTGCCAGTGAATGGGATCGACAAGGTGCCAACGGAAAGGTCGGGGCTTAGTCACAGATTGGGGTTTGCTTCCAGGCGGCCTCTACGAGATGAAGAACTACAATTAGGTATGACGGGTTCTCTCTAGGGTGGCAACAACCCGACATCACAGGTGGTACAAACCCACAAATTCAGCCAACGGAGGGGTTACAGGCCGCCACACGCTTCTGAAAGCTACATTGTATCGGTAGAATGAGATCAAGTAGACAAACTAAATAACTGGTAGTGTTAGTGAAGCAGCAGATATTGAATATCAGAGACAGGAAGAACACACCGTTGCTTTCTAAATACAAGTTAATATTCATAATTTTACAGTTCAGGTCTGTGTTTTTGACCCGTACACTGTTTGAAGCTCGTTACACCTGGAATGAAAATCTTCTTCTGTGGTTGATTAAAGCTCCTCGGGCCTAACTCGAGATCAACCAGGTCAAACCAGAGAAACGGTTCTGCAAAATGAGACATCCGGCCTCCGCTGCAGCGCTGCACGTCCTCAGGTAGAGACGAAGCACATTAAAAAAGGGCCGAGACAGAAATGTGTTATCTGAAAGTTATCAAAGTCCTGAAAAGAGGAAAAAATAAAAAAAATCTTCCAGGCGATGCAGGAAGGAAAAGGGAGGATATTTAAGAAATCACCTATCAGTCATTCAGTTGAGCACACAGCTCAGCACCAAAGTACACAAAGAGGACGGTCCTGAAGCACACTTGATCTCTGCAGATGTAATCTACGTGCACTTAAACTAGGAAAGCCTTTAAACGGTGGCTGGTTTACGGTGTGAGCCCTGCAGGCCAACTCAAATTAAAAGGAGTAAAGCATTCGTTCCAGGAAGTGGAAGAACATGTTCCTTATGAGCCACATGACAGTGGAGTCGCACGCGCATTTTAAAGTGGACTAAAATCCTCTGAACGCACTTTTTTTGGTCGACTAGTGAATGCATCCACTCATCGTGTGTGAGGTATTGTGAACAGATGCAATGGAGGATCGTTACCTAACGGTCAACACCCGGAAACGAACTACTGCCGCCGAATAACTTGTAATGACTTCCTTATCAGGTGCAGAAAAACTTTCAAGCTACACCAAAGCTCCTCGGACACGTTCGCTAACCGTTCAAACACGTGCCCGCTCGGTTACAACTAGTTAGCAGAAGAGTTTAGCACGTGTTTAATCGACTCTTACCGTTATATATCGCCGGTACTCTGTGACAGCCTCCTGTCGATGGTGGCGCGAGGGGGTGAAGTGAAGCGGTGGAAGAAAATTCAAGAGAAGTTCCCGTTTTTAAGGTAAGACAACATCCGGTGTACCGCCTTCAAAATAAAAGCCTATTTTAAAGGCTGTACTCAGCGTACACACAATGAAAGGCGTTTAAATAATTAACTTGATATTTTAAGAAATGTAAAGCTGTACTTTTAGCTGTAGTATTTTTACATTGAGGTATTGATGTCACTAAAGTAAAGCTCTTAATACTTTAGGGCTAAAGTCAGGTGTTCCGGTTATTGTGTCCACTCACCCGTAGATAAAACCACTATGTGATGTGCAGACACAAGACTGATGCATTCCGTATCAAAAAGAAAAAGCTTTACGTTTCAATCATGAAAACTCCACCGGAAACGGTATTTGTTGATTTAAACATTGGTGCCTTGATGTCTTCAGACACCCCTCCGGAAAAGTGTAAGACACGTGTGGACACGCCGAGCTGTGCTGCACAGACACGCTCAGACCTACACTTTCCATTTCACTTCCACCTCAATATTGTATCTCACTCCTTGAGCTGACATTCCGTCTTTTGGCAACTGCAGAAGTCCTTTATCCACCGAGGAGGAACAGAACATCAGCTCATATCATAGGCGTGGCACGCAGGCACTTCCTTTAGTGCATTTCAAAAATCAGCACCTCTTAAACGTGACACGGAGCATGACGACATCTAGTGGTTAGGATGCGGTAGATTTAAAGAGTGAACGGTGAGTTTCAACCGTTTCATCGTGACAATGCTCAGCTGTTGGAAATTCACCATTTCAAGTGAAGCAATATAGACTTAAATCCACCAGCAGGTACTTTATTGCTTTAACAGTATTTCATTGGGAGTCCTGACCCTGTACTAGTTTCATCAACATATCTATTGAGGAATTGTAGATTCCAAAATTTGTTGTAAAAACATTACAAATGTTTATTCCAAACGATCAAAACAAAAACAGGCAAAAGTATCCCGTTCTTCACATTGAGGCTTCAGAGCAAATGGAAAGCTTGATTTCATGCACATGGTTACCAATTATAATCATACAAACCAAAAAAAAAAGTGTAAAATCATCCTTTTAAGTTACGCACAATAAAACGGTAAATACTCTTTGAAGTTAACGGCATTTTAAAAACAATTGACAAAGATTTGGGCATTGAAACGGAGACAGAATGTTGGTTTATATGCACTGTAGGTTTTATTACAAGCGTCATTAACTACATGGTAGAAGAAAGAACCGGGAAAACCCCAAATTCACATGAACCTACAGCCAAAACCATTTTAGTCAGGAAGAAGAGAAAGAAAAAAATACTGGTAAAAAACACGTCGGGCATTTAAAAGAAGAGGTTGGAACAATAATAATTTCAATCACATCAGAAGACAACCATGTGTAAAACATTCTGCACATTTGTAACAACTACCCTTCTGTGCAGACAGTAAGATTACAAAACCAGAGGCGCTTCATTCTTTAAGTGGTGTCCATCTGGAAACAAAAACAAAAATAATCAATTAAGACTGCCGTTTTATTGAATTGACTGGAGGTATTTCATTGACTGCTGAACCTACCCTGGCATTGTAGGCGTCTAACTGAGCATCAAGTTCCTCTGCTGACAGCGGCTGTTTGTTGGTACCGCCGCGACCACCCCGACCTCTTCCTCCGGCACCGCCTGTACCACGTCCTCCGCGGCCTCTCTGCATGCCTCTGAAGCCGCCCCCGCGGCCTCTCTGCATGCCTCCTCCACCACCTCTGTTCAGACTGACACAACAGTTCCCATCACACAAGGTGTCCACAACGGTTTACGGTCAAGTTGCTTGAACAGCAGACGAGCGCACTCACCCCTGCATAGGTCGCCTCTGTGTGTCGATCTGTGACGTGACGAGCTGAATGTTCATAGGCCGCCCTAAAGTAACAAAGACACCATGAACCTCACATTGTAAGGGCAGCAGTGCTGAAACAGTCAGCAATATGCTAAAAATATGGTGAAAATATTTGCGCATCCATAATACAAAGCAGGGCGACCTGGTGCATATGATTTGAGTTTGAGACATACCATCAAGCGGGATGCCATTGTACTGTTTCATGGCCTTGTGGGCATCTGTTCTCCTTTCAAAGTGGACATCTGCGGTCCCCAGGCTTCTCCCCGATCTGTCGTAATGAACTGCAGCCTTTTTCAGAGTCCCAAATTCTGCAAAAAGTTCCTGAAAAAAATAAATAAATAGGATGTCTTGAGTAGCCATTCCTTTGTCCCATCTGTTTAAAAACATGCACATGTGGCAAACATGCTCCACTAACAAAAATAAATGAACAAAGTAAAAAAAAAAAAAAAAATCCAAGTACCTGAATGTCTGCATCCGAGACCCCAAAATCCAGATTGGAGACAAGGAGCTTCCCTCCAGTTTCCACACCTCCTCCTCCGCCACCTCCAGCAGGGCCACTGAAGCCACTGAAGCCGTTGTCATACATGTCATGCTGCCACTTATCTGGAAGCTGTTTGGGCTGCAACAGATGAAAGAGAACGCACCTGCTGACTTCAGGATCCCCTTGCCTCTGTCATTCACAGAGTCCACACGGCTGGGTGTTGGGGCAAGCAGGGGCTCCACTTCCAACAGGGCGCTCAGCCCCCCCATCCCCCCCAAGAGGATCCCCAAATGTTCCCTGCCCACCCCATCACTACAAGCAAGTGAATCAGTTCAGACAGAGGACATACACGGGACAAAATATAACAATAACAGCAAGGAAATGTGTTGTACATCACTTCTATAATGTATACAATTTTTAAAAAGAGGTCTAGCGACATTTGCTGAGACTGTATACATTTACTCAATGATCCACCCACAATGTCTACGCTAACCCATGAACACCGTGCCCACCCAGGCTAGCTACCAATGTCGCCCATTGTTCTCTTGCCATCTGCGCCTCCACCAAAGGCTCTCCAGATGTGATCCTCGGGGTACACAGGGGGTCGCCATCTGAAGCAGTGTTGCCTCCAGCGTTGCACCGCGTTTCCTGGCACGATCAAAAGTTCTTTACCAAGCCTCGAAAAGGGCTATCATGAAGGGGAGAGTGTCCATAAGATGAGGGGGTGGATGGTTGGTTTTGGAAAAGCAACTAGATACGGGCCTACTATCTCCTCTACCAGAGCCTGGATTATCTGTGCGTCCATTTTGAGACCACGCCATTTTGTGTGGGGCTTTGTTTGGGCTCGTCTAAAACTCATTCACACTTAAGGAGTGAAGGGCGTGCCTTAAATGAACACTTATCAGGGGGTAGAAGTCCACTGAACCATCCACAAGTAACAGCCACACAAACAGGCCTTGTTGTTGTGAAACCCACCGGCCACCTTCGAACAAAAGCCGCCTGGACGCTGCACCGGTACACGGACAAAAACTATGCTCCAAAAGTGGTGGAAAAAAATCATTTGAGGGTGAATTTTCTCGATGACGTGGTTTTCTTTCACCGTCATTCTGACAGTTGGAGTGGAAAGCCGTTAGAAACCCTGGGCGACTAGCTCTAATTTAAAAAAAATGCTGGATTCAAAATGGCGTAGCCGAGGCCTTCCTGATCCAACTTTAGCTAGTTAGCCTAATGTGGCTAACACGTTCGCTCCTCCAACGGGCCTCCTCTTGGAAAAAAATGATGTAACACATACGGGTGGTGGGAAGAAGGGACACACTATGCAATACACTTCCATTAATGCCATTAACCGCAAACCATAGAGCATCCGCGAGGGACACTCGGCGGTTATAGCGAACATTGTATTCGCTTTACTAGCACGCTGGCTAGCGGGTTAGCTATGGAGAATAGAAGGACGTTAACCAGGCATTTTCAGGTCTGCCGACGGTTTGCTCCTTTTTTCTGCTCATTCCTCTTAATTTACCCTGCTGTAAGGCGTTGGTCTGCCTCTAGCGCGGCTCAGGTTCTGTCGGCTCCTCATGGGCCCGGATCCTCCTCGGCCTCCAAACCCTCCGCCGCTGACTCCGAGACGTCCGGGGCCTCCTCGTCCGCCACCGGAGCCTCCGCGGCCTCGGCCTCTTCCACCACCGCGGCCTCCACCTCTCTGCTGCCTGTTCTGCTTGATAATGTCGTCTAGAGACATATCCATTTTATCGGCCATTATGCTGCTGCTCGTATAATGCTAAACTGTCAAAGAATTATAAAAAAATACACCCTAGACTCGACTGGTTCTGCTCCTTTGTCTCTTCACAGCTCAGCTCTCTCTGCTCCTACGACGATACACAATACAGGAGTGTCGACTGTATATAGACAGACTGGTTCGGTACGTGGCGCACGTAAATATTACGTCATCACGTAATACGCATTGCCGAACACTCCCTCAAAAACTCATACTTCACAGAGCAAATCAGAGCAAAGCCAATTGGCAGAAAATCAACCTGCAACGATTTTGTTCATTGATTAATCAAGTCTATTTTTTTTTTACTGAAATGTCAACATTTTACTGGTTCAAGCTTTCTAAATGTGAATACTTGTTGGTTTTCTCAGCCTTCCATGACTTTAAACTAAATACCTGTCACACATAAAAATAAATTGTTTATTGTCTGATAAGTTAAGAACCAAATTATGAATCAATTAATCTAACATGATAAAGCATACTCACTTCTAATTATCTGGCTTTAAGAAATACCCTCCAATGTAAAATGTAGTGTAAGTTTAACTTAGTTTCCCTTTTCCATGGTCAATATTTATGTAGGATCAATACAAGCAGAAGTACTGTAAAAGTCTTTTATTCAACATTTTGTTTCAAGGCTTAGGGGGGTTAACCAAGGGAAGCATACTCGGGGAGGTCTCTACTTAGTAAAGTCCATTTGAGGGCAAGAAAATATATAATAAAAACGTTGGCCTTCTACGTTGCATTTGGCTTCCAAAACTTGCCCATAAAGTGTATACCTTAATGTGACGATTCCATTACTTCTACAATTTACTGATCATACTACCTTCCAAAACAAAAAACAAACAAAAAAAAGAAGTCAGCCCTTTCACATTTTCCTCCAAAGTCATACAAGTAGCAGTAGTAAAGAAAAGGTTTATGTTTAAGACTGCAGTCTTTTGTGTCCTGTGGAGTGTTGACAGTTTGTACCTCAGCATCAGATGTCAGCAAATTTTGATGAAAGTCTGCATCAGTCCCATCCACATAAAGAATGTACATATGAAAATTGTGTGACTTGAAAAAAACATGAACCAAGAGAGACGAGCGGATCTGTGCTCCCTGGAATCCTGGTTCCTTTCTTCGTGGTCAGTTGCAGAGGGTAAAGAAAGAGACAGGCATTGCTATGGTCCAGAGTGGAGAAATGAGATTGGCGTTCTGTGCTAGACTGGCCAACAGGGCTGACTTTCTGGCTGATGGAGGAAAAGTTCTCGAGGATAATGGGTGGAAAGAAGCGACTGGAGCGTCGTGAGAAAGACTAGGACTTCTTGGAGTCCTGTGTGTTGCGTTTCTTGAGGTCGCTTAGGTCCACTGGTGTGAAAGCTGTAAGAGCAGACAGAAACAAGCTGTTAGCTGGCCTGTGCTTGATTAAACAATCCTTTAGTGTGACATACGAAATAAAATCCACGTCACTACTAAGTTACACTGCTACTTACAATGCAGGTTAGGGTTTGGGTTCTTCTCCACGTACTCCTGTGGTCCACGGTCATTACGTTCACTATTCTGTGTTGATCTGATGTCTCGGAGAACACACTGCCAGGCTGGGAAAGAGCAAAGACGACAATGCTTTTGTTACATTTAGGAAACGTTATCCTACCATGCAGACGTGTTAGTAATGACATGACAAGACCGACTGACGGTAAATAAGAAGTTTAGAAATGTCAAACTAATTCTTTAGTACTTTTGACAGTACATAAGTGCTTCAGTGCCAGTATAAATGCACTCAAAGTGGGCAATTAAGTTGTCTGGTTCGGATAATGTAGCACTATTTATACGTTTGATGATGATGATTGAAGTGATCCTTGGAAATAAATCGGAGGAATGGTCTGTAGTCATTAGCTCGACACGATCACTGTCCAAACTGTCCCACCTTCCTCGGTGACATGCTGTTCTCAGGACTTCAAGGTTCCCTGTGGAGGTTTTATCCTATAGATTTACTCTGAAGTGTTTTTATTGAGTAGGCCCCCGTTTTGTTTATCTTGTGCGTGCAAGCGTGCACAAACAGGTGACACGATACCTAGTCACGCTAATGTTTTCATATTATTTGACTGATCTACAAGTGGCAGTAACACACCAAGATACAGATGTTTTTTGAGGCAGGAAATGCATTTGACACGCCGGTTAGACCTCAAGAATACACACGATGAAATCTCATTTAATGACACAATGAGCATAGTGATGAGATTTGGTGAGTAAGACAAGAAAACTCCACAGGGCAACTTTGAAATCCAAAGAGCTAACAGTATACTTCTAGATTCAAGCAATATGAACTGAAATCACACAAACCAGTTGAACTGGAGATGTTCGTGCAAGATAAACAGAAGAGTAAACATTGTGTTTAATGCTGCACATTGATCAGATTAAAGAGATCTGACCTGAACAATATAGTGAATCCAGAAACACACTTTAGTATGATGCCTTTAACACGCTTGTATTGAGATCTTTATGTCGTGATTGGTTTATTATCATTAATTACTCTTTGTAGTTTTGGAACACAAAAAGATGAGCAAAATCAAATAATTAGGAGTATTTTAAAAGTAATTCAACACATTAATGTTAGAAGGTGTACTTACTATCATGAATAAAGCGCACATTCTCCTCGTGTGCTGGGGTGAAAAGCTCCCCACTGTTTGTCGGGGATCGGGGGCTTGAAGTCCGCTTGTAACTATTCACCATCCTGGGAGCAGATGAGCTTCACAAACATGAAAACAGCTAAATCAGCAGCATAAATAGACATTCATTTCCTTAAAGTCTAATACTATTCTTCAGTTTCTCAAGCCCACAGCAGTACATACTTAAAATCAAATGTTATTACATTTTAATAAACACTATTAACGCTGGTCTAGTTATGTACATGTATGTATATACTTCAGTGCATTAACTTGTTACAAACCTGGTCATTCTGTTTGCAGTCTGTACTCGCTCCTTGCTCCTCTATGGTGAGTGGATTTGAAGAATAAAAAGGTTCAGAAGTCCTCAGCTGAATTCTAACAACAAACAACAAATATAGCATCTGTACATGATCCAAGAACTCTGTTTCTAAATGAAACAACACAGATATACATGTACATCAAAACTAACTTTTACAAACAGTAAACTAGTTAAACTGCTGGTTAGACCACAGTGTTAAAGTGTTAGTCACTTAACGTTTAAATACACTATATCATCTGAAAAGTTCTCATAAGTCAGGTTCATTTGTTGTGTTGTTAACTCATAGTTTCTAATGTTAACTCATTTCTATACAGCTATGAGACGCTGTGCGTATGGAAACAATACAAACAGTGGCGATAGCAAACCAAAGAGGCTTTTGTTTACGTTCTTGCTCCAGTAGCTTCAGTGGTGTTAGCATCAGGCTACAGAGACTAACCCAGTGCGTTAACCACTGGTCACGTTCTCGTGGACAAGACTCGTTATTGCCTCTAAAATCGTTCCTGCTTATTGGGATTTGTGCCCCCCTGTAGCTGTGTCCTGGACAGCTGACTGTAGATGTGCTGACACAATGATTTCAGCTAACTTTAGCCAGCTAGCTAGCTAGCTAGCAGGGCGACTTACATTGTCTTAACGTTAGCTTCGATCAGCTAATATTTCTGCTGGGTTTACCGGTCCCAAATATTTATTAGAAATGCACCTAACGCACTTATAACATTTACAACGTGTACAGTAAAGGACACCGTTTTAAGATATTCAACAAACCTTATTTTACAACCCTTCCTTTCGGTTTCTTTATTCAGAGACTGAGTACGCCGTTAGACCTGCTAAAACGTTGCCAATGCCAACCAATCATTTCCGGGAAAACAGAACGGAAGTGAAAGGGCTTCCACAACGACACTGTACGATTGATACTACAAACATCAACAACAACAATAATGCTAATAATAATATAATAATAATAATGTAATAATAATGTACGTATGATACTACAAACATCAACAACAACAACAATATAATAATAATAATAATGTAATAATAATCTAAGTATTGTATTACAAACATCAACAATAATATTAATAATAATATTAATAATAATAATAATAATAATAATAATTTACATATTATATTATAAACATCAACAACAATAATAACAATACAAATAATAATAGACAAAGTCCGTATCTACTATCTAAGATATCTCTCTCAACAAATATGAACATGTGTATGTGGTAAATTATGTTTAGGCTACAATACGTTTTCCACCACTTTAATAAAAATACAACTTTGCAGTTATTTTTTCATTGTTGCTAGTGTACTACCATCTTACATTCATGTAAAGATGCCATACCTGGAATATCAGCATCTATTTTGTCATCATTTGCAGTTTTAAATCAGCAGCAAAACCTGACAAAAGTTGAGGGCACGTGTATCCGCTGTAACCTTTGCTCTAAAGATGCTTTAAGCTTCAGCCTGTAGACATGCTGGTGAACATCTAGTGTGTTCTCTCTAGTTCTTCTGATACATTTTACTTTTTGTTAGACAGACTGCACAACAGCAACTCAACCATATTTATAAAATGTTTCTTTATTTATGAAAAGGTACAAAAATAATTATTGAGGAGAAAATGATAAGACTTTCCTTGCTGACATTTCATTTCTACAGAAACAACAGCAATACACCAGGGGGAATACTGCAGCAGTAAAAGTGCTCAAACAGCATCAACTTAATGTTTTTCTTTTCTTTTTATTGTTTTCTTTTATTTCTGACCATCAATAAAGTATCAATTATTCATGATCCTCTTCTGCCCAGCAGCAAGGATAGATAGCTCAGACTACAGAACACAAACATTTTGGGCCAAAATTCTGTGTTGTAAATTCTATACACATTATAATAATAGTTTGGAAAAATACAGTCTGCAGGGCGCTACCAGCTACTTAAAATACTCAAACCAAAATGCCATGAGGATATAGATTCATCTTAATTCCTCCAGAAATCAATAGATATTTAGTCCTGGACCACAGTGACACATTGTTAGTATTGTATTACATGAACTGAGAGTGAAGACAGGGAGAAAGCAGATTAACATTTGCTGCATAGACACTTGCAGTATATGACAAATACGCGAAATAAAGTAAAGAAATGTAGCCTCACAGTGTATTGCTTTAAGGCTGCATCTAAAAAAATAACTTTTGAAACTTACGTACCGAACCACCATCTTGCATTACAGGGTCAGTGACATGGCCTTAAACCCGGACTCTGCCCCCCTTTACACATTTCTTTGGTATTGCACTGTTTAACACTGTCAAATGTGTTTTTCTTTCTTTTCCAAGTCGCTGCTCAGCCTTCTGTCTTGGTTGCTGCTCTGTCTTGGGTCCTTTTGTTGACCGATCCCACACAGCCCGTCTCGAACAGTTTGACCAGCTCTTTGTTGTCTGGGTCGATGAGGTCTGCAGGCTTTTCTCCGCTTTCATTCTCGGCCTCTGTGCTGGCGCCCATCGACAGCAGATACCTGAGGGGAGAATGAAGCACCAGAGGTTCTCAGATTTATAAAAAAAAACATAGAATAGTTTATTATTACTGCAAATGATCTTCTTCAATGGCTTATAATAACTGGAACTGTCAAAATTCAGTGGTATTAGTATTGAAGCTTCATGTTTTCAGGATCAGTTCCCAAATTACAAAACATCCTCCCTCATATTGGGACATTTAAATTCTCTCCTATCCAATGATTATCCTCTCTTTTGATGCCTGGGCTTGCTTAATGTCGAATACCAATGTTTTGTATATTGTGATGAATTATGTCACTGTTTCATATGTCTTTTTTTATTCCCTGTTGTCAATATTCAGAGCCGTTATATCCAGATAAGCGTTGTCTCAGCAAGGTAATTGCGATCAGGGGAATTCTTAATATTTAAAGGAATATTTGAAGCATTCTCATTTCATAGAAAATGTGCAACAGTTCACTGTGGTTTTAAATGCCGATATCTGTTCAATATAGTAATTAAAGACTATTTATCAGCAGATGATGAAGTCTTTCATGTTTCATTCTGTGCGGTCAGTTTGCTGAAAAAGGGACGCAAGATCAGTCAAGGGTAAAAGGTTAAAAGGTCACCTGGCAATTTCCGGGTAGCCGTCGCTGCAGGCCATGTGTAGCGGCGTCCAGCCGTCTTCGTCTCTCTGGTGAACATCAGCTGAATATTTCACCAGCAACTTCACCACCTCCATGTTTCCCGTTAGCACGGCTTCATGAAGCGCTGCCATACCTGCACATGAGACTATGTCAGTCCTCTGCTGCAGCAATGCAGTCAGTTCCTTAATCGGCTGGTATTATTTCTAATGTCAAATCAAATTTAAAAACTGCTGGAGAATGTAACAAGAAAGGAAAAGCTGTGGAGACATACCCGAGTGGAAGATTGTATCCACACGAACCTTCCTCGCTCTCATGAAGCGACCGATTTGCTCCAAATCTCCTCGTCTAACAATATCCTGGAAGATGATGTCATTGGGGAAGTGCACAGTTCTCTTTGCGGGCGCGGCAGGTTTTACAGGTGCTACAGGTGCTACAGGTGCTACAGGTGCAGGGCTTTCCTGTGCTTGTGTGCGACGTGTTGAACTGTACCGTGACCCGTTGCTGTACGAGGGGATGTATGTCGAAGCGGCCTTGGAAGTGGATGTGTATTGTGAGGGGGTGTAATGCGTCGTGCTGTACTGTGTCGGGGTGTACTTTGTTGGAGAGGTGTATGCGGATGTGTAGTGCGGTGTAGTTGGGGTGTAATGTGATGCTGATAAATAGCTAGGTGTGTGGTATGTCGGCGTGTACTGTGAGCTGCGTGTGTACGTTGACACCGGCACATGGTAGTTGTACTTCATCCCTGCGATGGTTGCGACTCTGCCTCCCCCTCTGCTGTCAGCCCGGGAGGGGGGAAGTAAGAAACCCAAGAGAACACACCAATCCACAGGAAAGAGCAGTATCCTTTGCTCTGTGTCCTTTTTGTCCTCTCCTCGCTTGCTTCTTATCCCTTTGATTCCTAGCTGGAGTATCTCCTGCTGTTTCTGCACAATGCAAACACCTCTCAAATCCTCTGCTTCACTGTGATCCAATCACCTTCTTTAGCTCGTACGGTCCTCTTTTTCTCGTCTGCTGTCTGAATTCTAATTGATCGTTTGCACAGTGTGTTTGCTGTTGCACAGAATCGTCGTCTGATGGGGAAAGTGGGAGAAGACCCCTTTATACCCTCTGTAGGGCTATTTTAGGGCCTAATATCCAGTGACTTCAGCTTAGAAATGAGTGGCCTCTGTTGGGCTCCACCCACCGTACAGTCACATGCCCACTGACACGGCACACACCCCTCATAAAAAATGTTGACAACCAAAATGTTCCCTTTGAGTCTTGCTAAACAATCATCAGTGATGTTGAAGTTAAATTGACAGAAGAGGGACACGATAACTCAAATGCACAGGAGGCTTGGAGCCCAGTTATTTACGTTTTTTTGGGGTCATTAGAAGCAGTTATGTATGCCAATTGTCAGTGGTTTTGGTTGTATTAACGTCAGAGATGTTTTGCAGGACAGATAAACAACAGCAAACAGCAATAGCACGTGGTTTAATTTTGACGTGTGTTGTTGATTTGTCTGCTTACGTCATACCTGATGGTGCAATATAACCTTAGTAGACCAGAGTCATTAGAAGTTGAGTTGAAAAACACACTCTTCAACTTTAACTTTTAGAATAAAGTGGAGATCTTTGACTAATGGTTCTCCTTTGACCCGCAGGTCCGTCATGTGACACTCTGTGGCTGCCCTTCACATCATAACCAGATACATCATAAACGTCCTCTCACTGAGGAGGTTATGTATGGGAATGGGAGTGTAGCCATGAAGCCCTTAAATGTAACCTCTCCCCTCAGATGCCGCTGAGAAGTCCCACAGTTGCCAGAAACGCAGCTATTTACAACACTGAACCTTTGCCTGCCTAAATAACTTTGACACACATGGAGCAAAATGTAGCTTTTCTCTATGTTCTCCTGATTTTGTAACCTTGATATTCAAAATGTAGAATAACAGGTTTTTATCCGTTCTGCAGTACGTGTTGATGGTGCTGTATAACGTTGTGCTGGTGGCTCCAGCTGTCCCTCGACTGGACAGACTTCTAGAACGGGCAGAGCTGCTTTTAACTGGGTCACTAATCCTTTGGAAGAGGTCTTGGGCATTTCACAGATGCTGCCAACGGAACAGAGGAGATAACCGAGCTGCCATCTTCAGGTTTGTGTTTCTGACCACAACTCCAACCACTTAAGATGCGACCTTGCTCCGGAACTGGATCTCCACTGTTGATATTAGCAGCTATTCTAATGCATCGCAGGATATTCCACATTACTACCTGCAGATAACTTTATTTCAGAAATGAGAACACAAAGGGCTTTCACAATATCAGGACCGGTTTGGAGCACATGTACAGTTATATGAACACAGCCAGAGGAGGGAGATCATGTGACTCAGGTCATCCCAGCAGGAAATGTTCAATTCATTTCTGCTGTGGTAAGAGTTGACCCCAGTTCTAAATGCCAATACAAATTATTATTCGTCACCTCCCTGCACCGGTCTCTAAACAGATTAAAGACACATTGAAGTGGGAGGATTTGAATGTTCACAGCTTGAGGAAGAGACTTTTAGCAACAGCTATTAGGTTTCAAAGTCTCTTATATGGTATGGTGGGGGTGTAGATGCGATACTCCCTCCAGCTTCCCTTCGCTCCTCTCCACAGAGACTATCTCACCAGGAGAAAAGAGAACCTCAGCATGCGGCAAATGTTTGTTTATTGCAAATGGATAAACGGCAGAGAGAGGTCTCTAGTGTTACACATAGTCCCCGGCTGCCCCGTGTGCTATGATCCGTCAAATTACCAAGAAGTCAGTTAAAAAAAAACATCCAGGTGTGTGGAGCGTCGCCAAAGACAATGTTGGCAACAACAATCATTGACAGAACAGGGATGAAGTCACACGACCACGTGGTGTCATCAGATTTCTCAGTGGGACTTTTTCAGTTAGTCAACAAGGTCCCAAGTCAGGATTTTAAGGATGTTTACTTTCTTAAAAGCTTTAACACAATCATATCTTTGTGATCAGTGGCTCAGGGAGGCAATACTCCCACCCTGTTCAGCAGTATATTGGCTCTTCTTATGGTGCGGTTTTGACCAGACACCAACAATAAAATGTGCATTTCTAACATTTTTTAATAGTTTATAAGACACGTACTCAGGTACCTGTTTAGTTATATTGTTTTATTCCCAACATCTAAAGCATTTAGATTGTGTTGCTACGCTCACTTTAGGCTGCGAGGACTCTGAAATAAGTCAGATTTAAGTATAGTGAGACCAGAAAGTGCAGGAATCAGCTCATAAAAAATCCTCAGTGTTCATTTTTAATGGCAGAATAAAACTTCCCACAGGCTTTTATTTATTATTATTATTTTTTATTTACTTATCTATATGTTCCTGTTCCTCATAGGAAGTGCATCATTTGATTTGATTTTCTCTGGTCATAAACATATTTCTGTGGGACAGATTTTCACAATAAATGTTTCAATAAAATAAATGCACAATGACCTGTTGGTAATGTGGTAATTTGCTCTAACAGGAACATCAACAACATTAATCTTCAAACCATTTCAGATTGTCTGTGCGGGTCGAGCCTCTGCTTCAAACAAGCTCCATCACAAGCAGCCCATCAATGATGCCTTCGCCCTACATGACACATTAGCTGCTGTTCATCATAAAGAGCATCACTGTTGATATCTGAGATTCTAGTACTGATATTATATAAATGTTACGGCACCTCGTGGTTTGGATTTGGACGCCAACATCTAGCATTCATTCACAGAACGTGTTTTTGTGTCGCTAAATCTTTTAGGTCAAAGACAACCGGAACGCAAATGGCATTTTCTGACTTATAATCAACTCACTTGTGTAAACAGTCTGTCAGTTGGTGCCACCAGTGAACCATTTGCATCACTTTACGACAGTTTCTCTGCTCCATGTGGCCGAGTATTCCGGGAAACACTGTTCAGGAAACATGGAGCTGAAGCCAATAGAATGGCAATTTTAATGGCGACTTGTCACAGAGGCTTATCAGTGGGCAATACATGTTACAAAAAAGCCAGCTATGCATTCCTTAACGCCCAACTGACTCGTCGGAAGCAGGTAGGAGGCAGGTTGGTGACTACATTGCCTAAAAATAAGAGCTGTGAAGCATCCTGCCTTGTGTTTAGCATGTTATGAATGCAGGCTGCCATCCTCATAAACATTGTTTTCTAAAACGGTCGATTGTGTAACACAAGTCATACATTTGAATAATCGTATGCTTCAACAAACTGTAGCTTCACAGCTTTGTTGGGACTCTTAGCAGGAATGTTAAATAGAAGTAAAGCACACGGTGTCTAGAAAACTCAGACCTTCTACAAATACCTTTACAAAAACATCACCTGTTCTGGTCCCATTTTCTCACATCTGGTTACAATACGACCAGTGCGCTCAGAAAAAGGGTCTGGACTCTCTCCTTCACACACCGCAGGTGAAGCAGCCGGTCACTGAAGGAGCTGCACAGAGCTGTTAGAGTGTCCTGCATGGGGTGGAAGATGTTGTCCATCAGGGGTGATAAGCTTAACCATCCTTCTCCTCTCTCCCACCACTTCCACTGGATCTAGTGGGCGTCCCAGCATTCGTGTTGTCGGTCCAGTCCAGTTTCTTGTTCAGGTGAACACCCAGGTTCTTGTAGGATCTCACCATCTCAACGTCTATTCCCTGGATGTTCACTGGAACAGGGGGAGAGTGTTTACACCGGCGGAAGTCCGGAAGCTTCACTTTTTCGAACCGGAGGTCACCCATTGGTCTCAACATTTACAACTAGAATAGCTATTAGACATCACATTAATTAGATTTGTTACAGATCTTTAGTAGAAGATCTTGGATTGTATCTGTTCAACTTCCCACCCTCATGGAAGAAATAGAAATCAATATTATAAGTATTAGATGCAGCTGGAAGTTCTTCATATTCACGGCCTTCTGTTTATTACCAATGGTGAAGTCAGCATAGTGAAGTTGCACCAGGTGACTTATATAGTTTAACTTCCAACGGATACAACAGCAACAACATGAAAATATTAAGGTTAAAGTATGTAACGTTTGAGCACAAATCAATAATAATGCTTCGTATATAAGACGCATTACTTTTTAATATCATCTTGGAGGGAAACAAATAACACAACAGACCCCAGGGACTCTAAGATAGTGTATTTGAGAAAAGCAAATCAATTCTTGCTCTAACATTTGCGTTGTCATGTAAATGAAAGAGCAGCTAACACAGCAAAAGCGTTTTTATTGAGCAATATGTTCTCAGTGGACCCTCGCGCGCATGTAGACTACAAGATCAGTTGTGCATGAGGTGAATTCACAAAAGGATGAGCACATTAGACGAGCCAACCAAAAGTAAACTGAGCTGTTTGCTGTTGATACAGTCCAACTGGCTGCTGGTCCTAAAATACATGGCATGGCCCTCATGGTTCCCATGCCTCTAGACTGTTAACCTGTTGAACCCCCCAAAGTCATGAGCACATAGTTTCCACAGGAATTGCTCCAGATTAATTACTAAACTGAATGAATAGATATATTTTTAACACCATCATATTTAAGTAATATACATGTTCAAACCTGTTTTGGCATTTGGTCCCTGATTAAGATTTAGTTTTAGTGTTTAAGACTTTAGGGACCATTAAAGCTTAAAGTCAGTTTTATTCGGGACAGGCTGCCACATAGTTACCCGCTGAATCAGACGGACGTACGTGTTTAATTTGTCCAGAGGGAAAGTGGCTTTACAGACTTGTTTCTGTTCCCCTGGAGAGCTGTCAAAATGTAGGTGTTAAAAATGTTTTAAATCATTAATGTCGTAGCTATCATGTAGATAACAGGTGCAGACTGCTGGGGGTGAATGAACTCTGGGTAAGCGTAAATTAGTTTTTTGTTCCAAGAGAAATAGAACTGCTCAGGCCGCGTCTAAATGTTGGCATAAGCGAGGGCAGAGCAGTTGAACCCATGCACTTCTCGACTGCACATATCCCCTCATAAACACTTTACACTCGAATATCTTCCAGTGACCCATGTGTTAAAAAAAGGCTTCCAGTACAGCTCTGAATAAACAGTCCCATGAGAAGGTTCAAGGCTTTTATAGACGGTTTAGAATAATTATAAGCCATCCAGCGGACATGGGGGAACAAAAGCGTCCCCGTTGGGAGACACTGCTGCTGACATTAGCCGAGCATGGAGAGCGCCGCCCTGCAAAGAGGCAAAGGCAGTAAACAGATGCAGCAGCTGTCCGGGACTCAGTGAGAGCACTCGGACTCAGACTTAGCACAGAGGGGAGTGAGAGTAGCACCACGGCTGACTGTTTGTGTGAGGATTGGGTTACCTTAGCTGAAGCCCGCATCTCTGGAAAAGGAGGTCAGAGGTTAAAAGTTGTGCATACGTGTGCTTAATGTGTTGATGCTCGATTGCACAATCGAGTGTCTCAGCCGGTGGATGTGAACCCTCGCTGCCGTGCTGCTCTGAGCAGGTTGCACAAGGTTATGTCGAATTAATGTCCTGGATCTGTGAGAGCTCAAGCAATTAAAGACGGAGGACATGGAGCAGGTGGACTTACTAAGTCTAACCTTTACTCAGGCATACGAAGGACAAAAGAGTATTTGACATAATGGCAAGCCTGAGATGCCTTTGCAGTCTACAGCACGGTGACATGTGGCTGCTTGTCAACGACAAGAATCAAAAATGTTACAAAGTGTCGGGACACCCGACGTGACACCAGCTTCAAAGCTTCACTTATATGATCTTTACTGGCACCATTTTCCCACCAGAAAACTGTCAAATGCAGTATTATACAAACACCTGACTTCTATAACTTGCATGAATAATTACTGTTCTTCAGTTATATCAATGTACTACTTAATAGGCTTCAGACACAGACTGTGCACCACTGCAGGCACTCATCTCTAACAACCCAGCACGACTCTTTAATGAGCCTCCGACCAGTGAGTGGTATGTAGGAAGACAAATGAGCCATGAAATACCAGCCTTTTGATAAATATCTCTGCGGATTCCCAATTCATTTTATTAAAAGTTATTTGGAAGGCTTAACATTGAATGGAGGTCGTAGTTTGCATAATGCATCGACCATTTCACAGTTTAAAGCAAATATTCTGTAATAAATCGTGAAGATTAGAAACAATGATTACCAGTTTGACTTATAGCCATTCCTCAAATTGAATATGAATAAAAATGCCTGTAATAAAACATTGAATTGAGCACGTCTCATCTCTTTTGTCTCCTTTATTTGTTTTTTTTCTGCCGCTACAGTTATTAGGGAATTAAGAAATAATGCTGCACAACCAGACTTGAGTTGAGGCAGATAGTCATTTTATTTCTATGTCTTTGCTTTGAATCTATGTGGTGGAATCACAAACTGTCCTGCAAAGTTGGTTTTACATGATATGGCTAATCTTCATGAACACATACACACACACAGTAATGTGAGATATACTGCTGCATTTACCTCTATTACAACTACTCTAACTGCACCTCGATTACAAGAACGGATTAACACATAAGTATAATAATAAGTATAATGCATGACAGAAAAATAATGTCAAGAATTAAATAAACTCATGATGATACTGTTAAATATAAAACCAGATAAACTTAGGATAATTACATGGCGGCTAAGAACAACTCTGTAACATAAACGTTCCTCATCAGGAGCAGGAGAGATGAGGTCTACGTGATGACCTCATTGCTGCATCTGCAGACCACCAACAGCCCTTGGCCCCATAAGGCCAAGTCAAAGGCAGGATATTCCCAGAATGCATTTCACAGGGGTCAATATGCTAATTTTAGCACAGCGGCCAATGGCAGTTCAGGAGTTGTGCTCCAGAAACAGAAGGAGCTGGATCAGGTTACGTGGCGGAGACACGGACAGCGTACGTGCAGCAATAAAGAGGAGACGCTGGACTCTGCCGGGCCTTTAAGAACCTTCTAGCACTCTGACCACATGTCCAAAACCAAGCCGCCTTCCTTAGTGGCCACACAACTGGCCCCATAAGCATCGACCATGTGACAGAGTTACTCTGGCGGTGCATGCCTGCTTGTAACAGGAACCCTAAAGGTGTGTCAGGTCACATGACCTCACTCATTGTAGCTTTGGGAACAGCAGTAAATCCACCATCCTCACTCCTGACAGTTATGATCTGAAGGCAGAACAGCACCATCCTTGGGCAAAGTGTTCGGTGTCTGAGACGAGTGTGCACTCAAAGCACCCTCGACTCTGCTGGCGGTCTCACACACGTGTTTTTGTGGCGGTCGCTAACACACTGGTTTGAATCATATTCTGTGGTTAAAACAGGTGTCGTATGGCTTTGTGGTTTTGTATTTTGGTCAAATGCATCCAAAAATAATACACTTTTCTCTGATCCCTGTGTAATTACGCTCATTTTCTAACAACTTTGATCCCGTATATGTTACTGTCCTGTCCCATAGTATCAGTTCCTGTGTGGCTCAGAATATGCTGTTCCCTTCTGTCAAGGCCGGTTAAGTAATGTGATTAATTAACCATGAGTCGACCGAGACACGGCAGTAGCTGCCTTGTTTTCATTTTGGCACAGATCTGAAGTCGTATCCATTCATAGATGACTCTGAGGACACCACAGAGGCCAAGAAGCACACATAATATTGTGCATGTGAGAGCTTTGGGAGGCCTGAGGGAATGGTGCAAACCCTGGAAATATTGTAGCACAGCCCGCCGCCACATATTGGGCACACACTTCGTGAAGCACAATTGCGGCGGTGAACAAAGCTCAGAGGTGGGCGAGGAGGAGAGATCAGACAGTTCTGTGAACACACAGAAGCGAGAGGAAACCCCAGGCAGGCAGATAATGAAGATGAACAATCTATACGTTGGTCGGTGCTAAGAATGGAGATGAAAGCGCGAGAGCCAGTGGCAGGCTGTCGGTGTTAGCTCTGGTGTCAGGTGTTACAGACTCCCACATGGATTTTATCCTGCTGTTCAGTGTTCCTAAGAGCTTCCTGTCAAAACGCAGATCCTCATAATCCAGACTGTCGACAGCAGTTGCCGTGTACTGAGTGAACCCAACGTATGCCCTCGAATCCAAGTCCAGCAGCTTTGTAATGTGCTCCGCTTGCCCCAGTTCACCTGCTGACAGGTGCAGAATGTCACAATGACACTCCTCACACCCACAGGTCTTTGTAAAAGGTCAGATACGTTTCTAAAGCCAAATGAAAGAATAATAACAATCATTTATAATAATTCTAAAATAGGACACGGAGAAAAAAAAGCAACCAACAGTTAAAGCAATGTAAGTAACTGGTAGGTGCGGGTCGTATCTAACACACTTTCACATAAGTGTGACTTAAGACTTAAAGTCTAAAAGAGTTCATGCCGATTATGAATGTACATTATCCTCCTCTGCTGTGTGGAGTTTAGCAAGAGATATCTGCCTGCCGAACATATCTGGTGTATGGAGACCTTGAATACGTTCCTGTAATATCATTCAATTACAGCTTAGATAATGGAACATGAAAGGGATATCTGTGAGGAAACTGATGCTGTGGACAACACGGTGAACGGAGTCCTCGCAGTGAGGCGGATCACAGCCAGGTGGCACTAAGTTTCCACGCAGCGCCGCCGCCTGAAGTCTGTGCTCTCATTGTTTCAACACCGACTCTCACACACAGTCGATGAATGCAGTCACAACCCCGCCACTAAAGCTACAGTACCACTACTCCGCTCCACTTCAAAGACCTCTCTTTCTATTTGGATTCTGTCACCACTGACACCAGTGGAAGGATATAGAGTTGAATGTCTTTTTCCTTTGTGGCTGCAGCTCACATCCTCCCTGTGCGTCTGGGCAAGAAAAGGGCCAGAGAAAGGACAGAGAAACACTTCACTTAACAAAAACATTTTATTTGCCCTTCAAAGGCAAAGCAAGCGACTCTACAGGGCGGGATGTTCCTCGCAAAGCGTCACAAAAATACAAAAAGTACATAAATGCCGAGAGCCGTTTGAGGTCATTCAGGACAAAAAGACTCCAGCTGCATTAACGAGCCGGATAAATAAAGGAATAAATATTCTTGTTGGGCGTCGGGTCGTGTTTTCATTTCCCGTGGTCATCGGCGTCGATGTGAACACTGTCGATGTCGATCTCATCTATGTGGTCATCGTGGACACTGTGGTCACCATGGTTACCGCGGTCACTGTGGCGATCCGTGTCATGATTCAGCTGTGCGTACTCCACCGACCCCTGCAGAGAGGGAACGAGACACTGAAAGACTGCCGCACGACATTCACGCCTGTGTCGAATGTAAACGCACGTGTTCGTGTGTCGAAGTCATTCGTCTCACACAGAAATAAATATAGTATTGAGAATATGTTAACAGCTACAGCTACAGTCTTTCACAATGTGAGACACAAAGCAAACATGTATAGTTACTCAAAGTGTCGGGTAACACAATTTTCTGAAGATGCCCTGATTTCTAGTCATGCTAGAGGCTCCATGCGACTGTACTTACGCACAGTGGCACTTTGATCTAAATGCTAACATCAACATGCTAACATGCTCACAACGTTGTGGTTGTAACCTGCTGAAGTCAGATAGATAGTTCAGTTTCTGTAGACACATCTTTGAGTGTTCAGTTGACCTCCTGTGAACTGACTTTAATCCAGTTAACTGGAATTAATTAATTGAAGTGTAACAATTGAACATATTTGTGGCAAATTGCAAAGTTCTTTCCAAGACACCTGCTATGTAATTACTAGTAAATTATCACAAATTTACAAAAGCAGTTCAGTTACCCGTCTACAAATAATATAAACTGACTCCACTGGGTTCCTGTTTATTGCAGCAAAGACACAACAGATTCGCGAGATTGTGTTTCCGCCTTTTTGTAGTGTGTGCATGCACTGTGAAGTGTGATGTGTTTGTGTGTGTGTGTGTGTGTTTCCACTTACAGCATCGGCCTGCTCTGGAACACCTGCGAAAACAAAGCCAGAGGACAAGCTCAGGAAACAAAAGGAGTCTGAGGATTAAAGGACGGCATGTATTGTCGTCAGCGCTCCCATGAACAGCTCCCACATCCCAGGAAACTGTGAGCTTATCACGTCGCACACATTCACGCTAATTTGTTTGTGCTAACGGTCTTTATCTACAAGCAAGTCTCCCCTTAGAGCACATAGAGCAAAACACATGCCTGCTATGTTATAGTGTGCTTTCCTCTAACTCTGCTGCGTCATTGTTTGTATCACTACAGCTGACATTTAAGCCGTTAGGAGTTATTAGCAGCCAATGACTGAACAATGGTTGAGAGTTTCCCCCACCAGTATGGAACAATGGAGTGTTGCGCACTAGGTCTTAGCGGATGCACATAGTGTTTGGCTCCGATTGTTAGAACAGGAAGTTCTCTTTTTGACGACAGCAGGAAGTGGACACCTGGCGACTGGGCCTTCTGTTTTAATGGGACATTCTTTCACTAACAATGCAGATGTTTACAGTTGGAGCTGATCCTGTTTCCTGGCACTTTTCTTTTTCAAACGTCAGCGAGCGGCCTGATTTTCTCTCACCGCGTAACGTAAGTGGGCTTTGAGCGGAGAGCAGGATGTGAGTCGTACCTTGCTTGGACTTCCTCACTTCGCTGTACACCGTGTCCGTGCCCTTTTTCACCGGAGCTGTCAACAACACAAACACAGCTATTTAAGACCGTGTTTTTCATTTCAAAATGATTAACCTAATAAATTCAGAGGCAGCCTCACCTCTGTTGGGATCTGGCTGTCTGGTCTGCACATCGGTGTATTGAGGTTCTGGTGGCTTTTCTGGAGCGGTCACACTCTTCTGGTCCTCAGACTCTGCAGTACAATACAGAAGCAAGATGAAGTTAAACAGTGCAGCAGTCAAAGTAACATCTCAACAATAATGCTGGTGATATTCTATATACTTTATCAACAATGTGCCAAATATGTATTGTCTGATAAAATTTAAATGTTGTCAAAAAAACATGAAAAACACATGCATGAGCCACACGGTTGCACTGGCTGACATGTTCCTAAATCAACACTGGCATCTTGAGTTAATCCCAAACACATTGCCCTGCAGCTGAAAATACTCACTAGTGCACCAAATGTGTATTAATCCGCAGCTGAAAATAGTCCCCCACAGACACATTATTTACTCCTCTTCAAGTAATGTTTGCTAAACACTACAGTGACCAGCTGTCGCAGGGAATTACTTAGCCTTTAAAAAAAAGGGAAGGGTGTTCCCTTTTTTTAAAGATTTACATCTTTAGGGGCAGAAATGATTGACGACAGACTAACACATAGTTAGTTTTGTTCTTTTCGGGGGACTTGTTGAGTTAAAAGCTGTCTACATACTACTCACCCGAGCCTGATGCATGTTCACTCCAAACACTCTTTCCAATCATGCCTGGAGTGACTAGACAGAGAGGACAAAAAATAGCACCAGACTCGTTGAAAACTAGTTTACCAAGTCATATTTCGCTCTTACAATTTGCAGCTCAGTATTTCAATCAGCATGAGAGACGTTACCATTGGCCGCCTCGTTGACCTCCGCCTGGGTGAGGCTCAGCCGCTCAGTTTTGGTGCTGGCTGACTTCCTAAGAAGAGGTTGGACGCAAAACACAATCAGCTTTTTAATAAAACAGGAACCTGTACGGGCGTCACCACTATACCTACTCTTATACTAATGTTTGCTTCTCTTTCAACATTTTTGGTAAGAACATGAACAATGCTACTCACACTGACAGCTCGCCAGTTCTCTTCCTCTTGAACAGAAGGAGGCGTCTTTTTAAGGCCATAATGAGGATCAATGCCAGAATGAGCAGGATGCACAAGACAAAAACAGCGATGAGACCTTTCTTCCAGCCAGCCATCTTCACTGCAGAATACATTTAAATGAAATAGACGGATGGGTATGAATTATATTATAATTTGATTATTAAACACAGTTTACCTTTCACTTCTGGGTATACATTTATCCATCATTTAATCAAGTATTTATACAACACATTTAGTCTTTATCACACAAATGTCCTCACTTTTTTACAAAACATCCTTACTCTCTTAAACGCTACTCGGTCCTGACAAAGGTAGGCATCGACAACCATCGCCTCTGCTATTAACTGAAGAGAAAACGCACCTCCGATCATGACGGCGAGGCTTAGTTTGGGTTGGTCAGCCGCGTTGTTGCCCACACAGTAGTATTCCCCTCTCTGCTCTCCTCTGACGTTGCTGATGCTGTAGGATTCCTTCAGATTGTTGGAGGTGTGGGAGAAGAGAGGGGCCTTCGTCTCAGTGTGGAACCAGGTGAAGCTGATGGGAAGAGTTCCTCTCTGAACGGAGCAGACGAGGGTCACGTCCTGCCCCTCGGAGACGTCCCCGGCACCGGGTTGCACGATCAACACTGGTCTTGAGACAGGCTCTGCATGGCGTTAAATGCACGTTAGACCAGCTTTTTTTAGCATGTTAACATCAATTTGTGTCAATGAGTCGTCATCCAACACACCTATAATGGTTGAACGTAGCAGCTGTTGCCCTGCTCCTCTCATAGGAGGCCTGTTTTCACCGTTTGTCGCGTGGCACAGAAAGTTATTTAAGTCGGAAGTCTTGTAGATGGCCGAGGAGTTAAAGATGGCCTCCTCCCCGGGCTTGCTCACCACGCTGCTCTTAGCCAGCTTGTCAGGGCTGTTCAGGGTGTAGATGATGGGCAGAGTGCCACTGTCGCTTTGACAGAGCAGCTGGAAGCGCTTTCCCAACACCAGCGTACCCCCCACCACACTCAGCATGGGTTCGGAAACAGGAACTGGGGATCAGACAATTAGCCGCTTAGTCATTGCAAGAGAAAAGAAGAAGGCAAAGATAAACAAGAGTCTACGGCCACGCTAGCAGCTCTGTGAGGCCGTACTTGCAGCTAAATGCTCACGTCAGCATGCATTTGATGACTCGCCTTTTGCTTCGACAACGACCGCTTGGCTTTCTTTCTCTACAGCGCTGTGCCCGAGACTGAGAGCCCGGGCTTTACAGGTGTAGTTGCCATTTTTGGAAGGTTGTGCCACAGTGTAGTATGTCTCTGCACTGGTGAGTTCGACGGCATCTTTGTAGATGGAGAACCGCATGCTTTCATTGCTGATCCTCTCAGGAACATAGATGGAGACAGAGCAGGTCAGTTTGAAGCGGTCGCCCTCAAATATGTCTGTTGGATTCACAGTCAGCCGTGGCTTTGAAAAGAGCTCTGTTGACGTGGGACAGCAGAAATCAAGTATTACACAATGAATATATGGAGTACTTTTTAATCATGAAAATAGAAGAGACACTTCATGACAACGTTATCCAGTCCTTGCCTTTGACTGTGATTGCTTGATGCGTTTCTTTCTGCACGTTGCCCCACTCTGCCTTGCACACGAGCTTCCCAGAGTCGCCTTCTTGTGCAGTGAACCGATGGACGAGGCTGATTGGGGCTTTCTTGAGGATCCTCCTGTCCCTCGTCAGGAATACGTCAATGTTCTTCAGTGGACCCACCACTTTACAAACCACCTCTACTATCTCACCCTCAAAGACATCTGGCGAGGGCAGCACGTTCATGATCGGGGAAATGTAGAGTCCTGCAAGACACAACTCAGGAGAGTCAATCCCACAAGCCTCTTCAAGCAATGGGATCTTTTCTTGGAGACACAACAGCTCTTGAACTAATAACCTTTGACGATCACTGGAATCTCGTTGCTGCGGTTGGAGCGTCTCAACCCAGAAACCAAATTGACCTCATAGTCACAGTACAGGATGCTGTCTCCAATACTCCTCAGGACCAGCGTGGTCTCTGATGAGTTCCCCGTGGGCGCTGTCTGCTTTATCCTCTTCAAGGCTCCGTTCCTTAATCTCTGGTAAAACCTGAAAATAAGGGATCCTTTCTCTTCTGGAGCGCTGCAGGTGGCTGTGAACTCCTCACTCTCATAGGGTGAAGTCTTATTCAAATACAGAACGGGGGTCTGCAGGCCTGAGGAGAGGATGAACCAAGAGGAAGTAAAGCCATTGCTGTTTGTTCAGATATAATAGTACACACATATGCATGAGCTGTCTGCGTATGACGTGTGAAAAGTCGGTAAAGCCACAACTTTCTCAAATCAATTAATTGAAGTGCCATTCCCATGGGTTTGTGTTTTAGCCATTAACCTTGTTGTTATGCTGCAGGGTTCTAACATTCAAATAAAATAAAAAAACTAATTATTATTTTACTGCATCTATTGTATGTTTGCTTGTTCTTTATCCTTTTCAGATGTCCTATTCCTTGAACACAACACCAAGGGCGTGTTTTAAGAGTTGTGGCATAACTTTTTACAAAATAACAACGCAGCCGGGATTCTTCACTCATATATTAACTCAAGAAAGTCTGAAAATGTTTTTTCTTATACTGCAGAAGGCGGAACGTCAGTCTTAAATCTGTCGTGCTGTGGAAAATGTCTGACAGTATTGTGAATAATTCATCAATTGAAGAAAAAAAACTAAATAACACTAGTTTTGTCCGACGAGTTTATGTTGATTTTTCATCCCCAAACATGCTGATATATGGAAGAATTTCAGCTTTATTATCACATTTGTTCATGTTATACTATCTTGTCAGACAAGAGCAATAACAACAAACAAATGTAATCAAATAAAAACAAATAATCTATTGTAGCAATATGTAGCTCTACCTGCGACGTCGAGTCTTTTGCTGAAGCTGGATTTGCTCTTGTCCTCGACTCTGACTCGACACTCATAACTGCCAGAGTCAGCTGCCCTGGCCGGGTCGAGCTCATATGTGATCCAGTCTTCTTTGGTGGTAGAGGAGTAGACGAGGACGTCGTCCTGTCTGAGCTGGAAATCGTGTTTCAGGTGAGGGATGTTGTCATGACTGACTCTGACCTGGCAGCGCAGGGTCACCGGTGTCCCGCTCTGAACTGTGCTGCTGGGTAGGATTGTAAGGTCAACGGTGTCTATAGTGTACGCTGTAGGTCCAAATGTCACACACACACAAACACACACATACAGACACATAAACATGCATGAGAAAGAAATAAAGGTCTTGTTTGTGTAAAAAAATCAACATCAGGGAGCAAAGTAACACAATCCACCAGTCAGGGTCTTTTATTCTCTCCATAATAATAAAGGTGAAGTCTGAAGGACGGCACTCCCTGGCCTCCAGTCTGCTGTTTACAAAGCAGGAGCTGCCGAAGGAAGGAAAAGGCTTCAACAAACAGCGTCTGACCCCCCCCCCCCCCCCACACACACACCACCACTGGGAGAGCTGTGTTGATTTATCCCAGCTTCTGCTCTGCAGCAACAGCACCGTGTAACCTGCCTCAACAATCACTTAGTCCACGTCCTCAAAGTGCTGCGGTTAGGGTGGGCTCAGTGCTGCAGAGCGACTGAGGCAGTAAGTGACTAACTGGTACGCTGTGGAAATACATATGTAGAGCGAGAAAGTTCATTCAAAGCTCCGTAGACCTTAAATTAAAAATATTTTGTCAAAGAATACATGCAGGTACAGCAATTTTAAAGGAATAGTTCAACATTTTGGTGATACACACACACACTGGCATGTGTTTCCTTGCAGACAGATGAGAATATTGACACCACTCTAAATATAAAGCCACAGACTTTAGGTTTATTAGTGAGCTTTAGAGGTGCTGGTAGGCTAACGCATTGGGTAGCCCAGTGTACGGTTGCAGTAAACAGTTAAAGTTTTGAATTTAAACAAAAACCCTTGCTTAGTACTGTTTAGGAATAAACATCATGGTTGGGCTTAAAATAATTATACAAACTAAGTAAGACGTCAACAGCGAAACATAAGTAAACACGTCACAAACACTTTGGGAACAAAAACTGGTCTCCTAGGGTCTTGTGTTTGTTTGACCCATCAGCCTCCACTTCCACCCACCGTGCAGGTTCTTTCAGTCTTCATACATTATCGCACACATTTTCAAAGTGTCTAATAATGAAGTGGATGCGTTTACATTGTAGTCACTTGTGTGTCTGTATCAGAGGCTGAGGGGCACAACGCGTCGGTATTTGACGCCCTGGAAATGAGAACAGGCTGAGCTATCCGTTCCCCCCACTTCTTCAGGCTTCATGCTAAGCTAAGCTAATGGCCTGCTGGCTGTTGCCGTGTATTGAGCGGACACACGTACCAATCTATTCACCTAACTCTCTGCAAGAAGTGTGTTTCCCAAAAATGTTAAATTATCCCCCCAAAAAAAACAAATAAGCATTTTAAGTCAAACACATGTTGTTTGAAAGCTGTTCAAAATGTGTGAGGTTCATTCTAACTGATTTGAAAGATTACCCAGCTTCACCCGAGCAACTGAAAATATCTTCAATGAATCTCACGAAAGACTTTGAAACATGAAGGAGGCCAGGAGAGCAGGATACAATGCCCATCTTGCCAAAAATAACTGAGGTAAAAATAGCTTTCTTCTCCAATACAGCAAGGACTGGATAACCTGAAACTGTCTCGACACCGGAGGAGCTAGAATCATTGAGTCCACTGATTTAAGAGTCAAATATACACAACGCAGTTCTACTTACATGACTGTCCTCTGGCACTCTGCCCTGTGTTTGGAGGAAAAGAGAGAGAAACAGAAGTGAGAGTCTGAAGATGTGGTTTAACTGAAGGAACATTGTTTACCCTGGAGACAGCACAACATTGGGGTCCTTACAGAAGTGCAGGAGGCAGGTGAGAAGCAGCAGCGGCAGGCCGGGGGGTCTGGAGTCCATCCTGGGTGACGGCGGTTCACTGCTGTAAGATTCAAATACAGCTGCGGGGCCGACAAGACGGAGGCCAGAAGGGCCGGTCGGAAGGATGAGGGAGGGCCGTAGGAAGGGAGAGGTGGAGTGGGTGGCGTTTCAGGCATTAGTGGTGGTGAGGGGGGGGGGGGGGGCTCCTCGTCTTATCATACCCACTCCTTGTGCTGCTTGACTGCCCAGGAAATGGCTGCTACTTCCTCAGGAATCGAGCATTTAACGTGTTTATTCTTTGCTGAACTGCAGCGATTCCTCCCGAGTCGTGGTCCAAACTCTAATTAGATATATCCAAACATTCAGTGTTTTGACTCTGAGTGAATCACTCAAGAGGACACAAACTAAGATCTTAGTAACTGCAGAGCGTGTAGAGATGATTTATACACGACCAAGTGTTTGGGCAATTTGGGGAGGAATACACAACATTAGGGGAAAGTCAGATTAATTATGGCTGCAGGTTGAGATATTAATCCTGCACTTGATCTACTATCCAATCAAATGAGAAACAGACTTGAGAAGCCAGGCACTATGGTTGGACAGTTGTAGATTAATCTCATAACAAGTATTGTAATCGTCGTGTCTGCGTTTCATCGTCAAATTAAAAGCCTGAGGCTATGTGGTTCCTCTGGAGAATCACTCAACACAGTATATTTCCCACAAGATCACAAGCAACATGGACAATGTCAACATCACAGACTGCAATGGGAATTTTAGCTCCTGTTGTCACAAATGCACACATATTTTAACACTGAAAATGTGGTTGCATTTGTATATACATTGCAGATGCAGAGTATGCAACTCAGTGCAGCATCCTGCAGTCCTTCACTGTCACCACTAAGAGCTGCTGAACACCAACAGGAGAACCGTCTGCTCATATCTGCATACTGCTCCCAGTCACTTTCAGCTGTGCCACATTTTAACAAACAAAATATGTCTTCAGGCTGTGCAGAAGTGCATATTATCGTGTACAGAGCAGAGGTGACCTTGGATGGGAGACCGCCATGTTATTCCGACTCACACTGTCCTTTCTGACTTCTGCTGTTATCACTGCATGAATGGTACCGGTCAGCATCGGTAAAGAGTCTGCTCAGGCTTGTGTTTGGTCCACAGACTAGTTCATCCTGCTGTTGATGGAAGCCTGGGGTTCATCAGAGCTCACTCAGCTTTCTGGTACGCATTTTAAAAACACAAAGAGCACATACAGTCGGGCGTTGTTCTAAAATGTGAAGCGTTTGAATCAGGATGTATTTCAGGATGGGATGTTCATTCAAAGTAAGCTAGCTTCCCATCATGTTTCCATTCACACAGTTATTAGGTATTCTGGAGTCCTCTCAGAGGTCTGCATTAATATACACATTACTTTGCTAAACTTCTCCCGCAATTGCTTAATATTATTTATAGATAAATAAACCCAACTACAAGTCTCCCTTTGAAACGTGTGTGCGGTCAGTACTGCAGGAACCAGCCCCTCAAACTGAGCTCACTGCTTCGCCATATTTCCTCTGAATACGCATTTATTAGAGAGGATTAGAGTTTAACTGTGCATCAGCCGGATACGCACTCAGGGGTTGAGCAGAGAGGCTGGTTTGGAGGTGTTAGCGCCGGACAGCAGTAATTATGTGATAACTTGACATTATGATCTGCAATTATTTTGTCTTCTTGAATTATCGGCTTGATTTCTCCTCCTTTAAAAAACGCAGCCCACTTCTACAACTGACTCACTCTGCTGGATGATAGTCCCTGCATGCATTCACTGTATTTCCATGACTGTAAAGAGAGCGTTGCATCGAAGGGGGAGATTGATGGCGGCCATGGTGGCGCCATTGACACCGTCGGTTCTCGTTGGGTCCAGGAGCGGCGGTGTGATGGATGCCTTCGCCCCGGGGCGTCGTCCTGCCAGCACTTCTCTCTGACTGCCAAACAGGTTCTGGCTCTGCTGCACACTGAAATATGGATCCCAGCGTATTGAGATTCAACCATCGCAATGATGCATATCAACGCAAACAATCTCTGCCAGAGACAACTGGAGAAACAGCTTCCTGAACCAAGCAGTGTTTCTGTGCGCATTAAAAAAAAGAAAAGGTTCAAATTGAACACAATGAAGTGTGCTGACGTCTTTCTGAATTAAATAAAGACGTCCTACTGTAACACGCGTCTGAAGACGTGGTGGAACATTTATTTTTACATTATTTAGGTCTGTGGGAAATGTTTTAGAGATGATGAAACACAAGATGAAAAATGTGTTTCTACTCTGAGGAAAGAATCTTCAGGTCTAATTACAAGCAATCAGTTCAGGCTAAGTGGAACATGTAGCCTGAACAGTCACGCAGTCGTGGTTTTATCTGACACATACTGGAACAAATGCTTTAATATGACAAACCAAAAGAGAGGAATTGGAAGTGGGACAGAAGCAGAAATCACTGTGTGAAAAATGAATTTGTTTGTGTACAGAAATGACTTGGCTAGGTTTAACCAAACATCAAGGTTTTGGTTATAATGACTCTTTCCTTCAGGCTTTGTCTTGTGAACGAAAACTCTTTTTGAGATATTTTAACTTTCCAAAGTTTTTCTTACGTGCAAATAAAAAACTGTGAATAAAAGCAGGTGGATTCAAACCCACTTAACGGAACTCTTGACCTCTGTGAGACTTTCACCTTCAGAGTGTTTGCGCTCTGCAGATCTGTCCGACTGACTACTGTTGACTTTGAAAAGCCACTCTCCATCTCCTCCTCTCTGGCACGGTGTGTTTTGACAGAGTGCAGCCAGTTCCGTCCCCGGAGAGTTTCTCCGCCTCACATCGGGGGCAGGGTGACTGGAAACATTGTGGATGAAGGACAACATGGAGATGTATCTGCCTCTGGCACAACAGCCTGCAGGAAGCAGGGAGCGTGTCGCTACAAGGCAAAGCTTTGAGGCTATACGAGTCCCACACAACCTCACGCCCAACCTCAACTCCATCATTCTTTCGCTGTCTGTTCAACATCGCTGTTCTGTTTCACTAATATATTTAACTTTCTATCCTCTCTCGCTGCTGTATTTCTATTTCTAAATAGGTCTTCTGACTGACTTTCTCTCACTCTGCGTCTCTTTCTGTCCTCCTCGCTCCACCCACCTCATATCTGCTGAATCAATAATAAATGATCTCGGCTGTGACAGGCTCTCAGCATCGACTCTCTCAGGATTACTGTGGAGAATCAGACAATGCTCCGGGTCCTGGTACAGCAGCAGCTTTACAGCGGGACGACGAAGCAGAGGGGACATAAAGGAGAGTCGTGCTCATTGTTCCGTACTGCAGGTCATTAACGGTGAGCTCTCACGGATGTGTGCTTCAAACCTCCCCGATGCATGCATGTATCCGTGGCGTGCGGTATGTGGCTCCATCTGAAACTCCACAGGGGGCTATTGCTATTGAGAGGCCTGCTGTGTGCTCGCTCCCCACAAGAACCTGGATCCAAGGCCTCCTCCGTTAAACATGCTGGTTTGAACATGAGCCTAATTCTTTTTCTCTCTCTCTCTCCACCGCCTTTTTGTTTTGCGAGACCCCTGCGAGAGTCACCGTGCTGAAGTGTCCTTGAGCAAAACACTCCAGGGGTGCAGTGCTGCTGCAGATCCTGGTGAGACAGAGCGAGGCAGCGAGAGGATCACATCGGTGAGACTCTCAAAATCTATTATGCGGGCACCGATGAACATAAAATCTAATTGCCCTGTAACTCAATCAGCTCTTCTGAAACAGCGTATCTTTTCTCTCATTCGCGGGGCGACAAGAGAGGGCCTTAGAGGCTCTGAAACTAAAGACATGTTTCCGTACGAAGAAAATCTGCGAAAGCAAATGCTAATTAATGTGCATTCCCATCCACACCTGTTATGAGCTGTGTGCATCAAGATAACAACAATATGAGGTAATTAAAGCCTCAAACAGTGGGACACCATGTGGGTAATATAAAGGTAATATGACATTTCAAGTATAGGTTACAGTCTCATTTCTGAATACAGCCTGATGAAGGTAGGGGGTCGGGTTTCATACAATCAATATCAACTCACAACCACTGGCCCACAATAAAAACAAAAACTTTTGCGTGTTTGTTTGACTGAAACATTTGGAGACCGATGCAGAATCAGCCGACGAGGATCCTCAGCGGTGTGAGCGTTGGAAAAAGCTCTAAATAGCCTCCTCAGAACAGAGGCTCTCCAGAGAGGCAAGTCTTTGTTTGGGGTCTCATACATCATCAGATGGATGCTGGTTCATCTTCAAAGTAAAGTGCTGACACACTCAAGTCAAGAAGACTCTGCAAAGCGATGACGGGGGGTCGGAGAGGAGCCTCGTGATCCGTCACGCAGGCTTATCGTCACCGCTCAGACCTCAGGCGCTCACACAACACCGTGTTTTTGCATCCAGTTTTAAAAAAAACCTGTTTTGTATTGTAGCCCAACAAACACTGATCCCATGTTCTACTCCCACCAGTGTCCCCACTGCAGTGGGAAGTTAACAACTCTCAACAGAGAGCAGGGCTCAGTTAATCAGCAAGGTTCTGATTAAAGCATGCATTTAACCTCGGTGTTTAGCTCTGTCAAAGTCCTGTGGTCTCTTCTCGGTGAAAGGGCATCTGGCAGAACCCACTCACAATCAATACGAGCAGTATTCATCAGCTCTGCTCAGGACTCATTTAGAGCTATAGAAACGCTAAACGAGTGTGTGTGTGTGTGTGTGTGTGTGCCCGCTAATACTGCCACCAGGAATACTGAATACTGAAATGTTTCAGGTTGCAAATGTGTTACAAATTCTGAAACTTTTAAAAAAGGTGCAGTGTGTAAGATGTAGGCACGTGCTCGACAGACTGGACGCTACAGCGACTCGCTATCACCTCTTGAGGTACAAGTGATATTAAAAGACAGGACTAAATATCAATGAAACGTAATACATAGACGTCTGTGACATAAACGCCAGCACTAATACTTTGTCTGTTGATAATGTTATGTCATTTTTTTGAATGCTTTAAACTAAACTTCTTGCCATATCTTACACGTTGTACTTTTTAAGCTTTTGTTTTTACTGTTGAAACATGAAACCACTCCGCAAATGCAGACGTGATTTCAGCCGGAGGGACAACGTTTGGCGTTTTTCTGCTTATTTTCTCAGTAAATGTCAATAACAGCCCATTTTTTGAAAAGTAAAATACCAGCACACAGGAGAGAAGCAGTTGGAGAAGAGTGTCTAACCAAAAGTGAAGTGAGGTTAAGACATTTATTTCAGTGAGTTAGCACAGAGCATTGCATAACTGCAGTCTTGGCTGGCGTTGGCCTTTATAGCGGAACAATGTGTCTCATTTGGGAGGAACACTAATTAGCTGGAGAAATCGTTGGACGAAATGAAGTTAAAATGGATGTTCTATAGGCTTTGAGTTGCCCTCTGCAGCTCTTGGCAAACTAAATGCTGAAAAATGCCACAGTGATTCTGAAGCTTGTGTTTGTTTCGGCGGAGCATAGATTACAGAGGACTTAGTTTTTGTTTTAGTCTCATCAGAAAAAAACAAGTCAATCAACTGTCCTTGAAGAACAAAAAGTCTAATTTACTGCCAACAAGCTCCTGTCACATGCACCCAGCAGTGACTGCAGCGCCCAGTCAATGCAGCACCATTGATGACTGCACTCTTAAGAACAGGTGTAAACATTTGTTTTGTGCAATGGGTTTTCTCAATGTCACTGTTTGTAAAAGAAAATAAAAGTCTGTAGATCTCTCTAAACAAGAGTTGATGGAGCTAGCAGCTTGTGGAAGACTCCAATCATTACATTCAGGATGAATGGAATGGACGAGCTGATTACAGATCTGCAGCCACAGACACTGGATTGTATTCTCTATTATTTTTGTCAGATCCTTTGATTGCTGTCAGGATGTAATGAGAATTTCAACAAATAAAACAGAACCAACCCCAGCCTTCAGCGAGGACAGATCCATTGTTTTGCGAATCCCTTTGCATGCAACAATGTTGCAGGAGAGAGACCTTGCATGATTCCATTTTATTGAACATGCATCTATTTCTCTGGATACCTGCGTGTATGCGTTCATAATCTTTACCTTTTATTTCATCATCTGTTTCAAATGTGCTCAACTCAAAATCGAGGCTCGGGATGAGGAACAAAGGCTCATCAAGAAACCGCACCACACACACACACACACTCACAAAAACACGTCTTCATTCAGTTATTAATGAATACAAATACGATTCAAAATCCAATTAATGCGGCTGCAGAGCCTAGTTAATTATAAACCCGACTGGCATTTTGGCTTGGGTGTTTCGAACCCTACTCTTACATTAGATTTGGTTTTTTTAAACATACATTTCTACATATTGCATCTGTATAATAATAGAATGCACCGAACTCGAATGTGGAAATTATGCAAAATGCCCGTCGCTATTATCAATACTGAAAAGGCTCATTAACTATGAGAGCAAGGAATAAACGGAAGAGGGAGGAAAGAAAGGATGCAAGGAGAGAGGCAAAGGGAGAACACATGAACTGCAGCACTCGACTGTCTGTTGAAGACTGATTACAGTGTTAAGTGGAGGTGAATGTCTCTCAGCACCAACATGGAAATGAGACCCAGCAGGGGATGCAGACGGATCCGACAGACGAAGAACAAAGCTGGAAGAAGACAAAGAAAAAGGTAAAACACGGCTTAACGAGGACATTTCTTTTTCACCCGACTACCGACATCCCAAAGTAATAATCGAAACATGGGAAAACAGGAATCCTCCAAGCTTTGGCAGCGTTGGTATTCAGGCATAAAACACGTTGTGTAACCTACTATGTTATGTTGAGAAACTTTTATTCCAGCCGTTCAGATGTGACTACAATGAGACATTCCCTCTATTCACGTCCTCTCTGCAGGAACGTCTGCAGCACACAATGAAGCGTGAGCAGAGTGACCTCGGTGCGGCCCTAATGGCGTATCCACGCGCAGAAGGTATTCAATGAATGTCAGTGGATTTCTGTGATGAAGAATGATTAGAAAAAAAACATTTGGACCAGAATATAATGAAATGGTCACCACAGCAACGGCTCTGCTAATAGCGAGGAAGCTGTCAGGAGGCCTTTCTACCTTTGTGTGTGTGTGTGTGTGAACAACGGCGGGATGAAAAGATGGGAGAGAATTCCTCCGATTTCACTGGTTTAATGGGACCGACCGCTGGAAGAGGACGGACCTTTTCTGTGACGTGGAGTCAGAAGAGAAGCTGTTAGTTCAGATATCAGATATCTGACTTTTTGGGGGTTTTTGTTACCTCCAGACATTGTTTTCTCGACCTGCTTCATGGTGCAACAAATGTACAAAGCATCCCAGTTTAGGAAGAGCCATTTTATCATACTTGTTAGTGTCTGGTATCAATCATAGCCAATCACATCAGATCTATAGAGATGCACCGAGTGATGAGTGATCGTTTGGGAGCAGCTTCTCCAGAAACACATGTTCTCTAAAGGGATGTGTAACGCAATTATAGATATATTCTTCTAAAACTGAGATCAACTCTCTGGACATAACTGAAACTCATGATGTCATCCTCTCCAAGTGCACAGACCATGTTGAACCGCAAAGATCCACACAATAAACACATCTGCAGTTATAAATACACGAAGGAGTCGCCGTAAATGTCCCATTAGTGCATTTTGAAGTACGCAGCCCTGGTGGGTTCACAATGAAAGCGAGAAGAGAAATGTGAATAGGAATTCTTTCCTCGTATACTCTAGGTGAAAACCCATGCTGGCCTCTCTCGGGGGCTCCGGGGAAAAGCCTTCACTCAGGGTCTTTTTAACTGCAGCAAAGCACAGAGACCTTCGCACGCAGCTCCACAAAGCGGCCGGGTGTCGCAGGAGACCGTGAGCGAGGGCGGCAGAACAAGGCAGGGACATGCTGCGTCGGCTTCCAATTAACTTGAAAACATCTCATTGCTTTAAATCACTGACTCGCCCCCCCCACGCCGCCCTGACGAACCCCCTACACCAGGGGTCTCAAACTCGCGGCCCGCGGGCCAAATGCGGCCCGCCGGACGCTAGTTTGAGGCCCCCGCCTTGATATGAAAGTTTAATGTTAGTGCGGCCCGCGCGAGTTTGACATGGATGCTGTATGGTATCATGTACCCAGAAATGACAGCTTAAAGCTGTGTGCACACCGGACACAATTGACACGATTTTGTCTCGCCCATACGCGAGCGAGCCCGCCTGTTTTGCTTTTTCTCTCATCATCCATGACTGAGATCACCACCATCACTGCGCTGTACTGCTCTGAAAGTCCGAAGCTCCGCTGTCATTTCTGGGTACATGATACCCTCTGGAGGCGTCACATTCTCCCTAGTTCTCCCTATAAACGTGCATTTTTTTCACACTGACAGGCTCAGATAGTTACAATAAGTGTCCGACAACATACTAGAAAGGAGAAATGAACGTATGTCTACCTTTAGCTTGAGATCGCTGTTTGTTGTTGTTCTGTTGCTGTGTGGACTAAAGGGGTGTTCACAGCAAAAGCGACAAAAATAATCGCAAAATACTCAAAAATACTCCCATGGTCAGTAAACGGCCGCCGGTAAACTGTGGGTTTTTCCCCCAGTTCTATCCTTCAGTGCTGCTGCTCTGAGCCGGCTGCCTGCCAGCTAGCAGTGGTTCAGTCCTCCGGTCCAGTCCCGCGAAAAAAATAAACAACCTCCGGTCTGCATTGACTTTGTATGTAATCTCGTCGGTTTTCCTCCGGTTCTCTCCCTCCGAAACTCCCGGTCAGGTAAACCGCCAGCGAACTCCGGTCCAGTCCCATTCCCCCGGTCAGGGGAAGTTCACAGGGGATTCACCGGCTCTCTCCCTCCAGAGCCGGCTGCGAAACATAAACTCTCCTGGTCGTTAAACGGTTGTCGGTAAACTCTGTCTTCCATAAACTGCAGCGGGCACAGCAGCCTGCAGGACACCGCACAGGACCTGTGTGCAGTAACGTTATGAGACTCTCCACACTGATTGGCTCTCGCAACAAACAGCGATCTCAAGCTAAAGGTAGACATACGTTCATTTCTCCTTTCTAGTATGTTGTCGGACACTTATTGTAACTATCTGATCCTGTCAGTGTGAAAAAAATGCACGTTTATAGGGAGAACTTATAATATAAATATTAAACGGCCACCACAAACACTTTGTGTTTCCATGGTTTCTGACGTTCAACCAATCACTAACTGTGCCGTGCTCGACGTCATATGCAGGCGCAGGACCCTGAGCCAATCTGGTACCAGCGGAAATTACGTTCTTTGTACGTCAGCTAAACACTAAAACTTAAACTTCAACACAACAGCGATACCTAGTGGAATTATATATTACACAGCCCCAAACATGTCTTTCTCAAAGCCTGCAGTGAAGAGAAAGGTTGGTGATGAGCACAGACAATTTCAGGAAAAGTGGGAAATTCAGTATTTCTTTGTGGAGCACAGGGGCACTCCGACGTGTCTTATTTGCACAGAGAAAGTTGCGGTGCATAAGGAATACAATTTGAAACGTCATTACACAACTAGACATGCTGAGGACTATGCAAAATACCAGGGAGATGAGAGAGCCAACCGAGTTGCCAATCTTAAAACATGTCTACTGAAGCAACAAGATTTTTTTAAGAAAGTAACCAAAGAGAATAACGCAGCAGTCGAAGCTAGCTATGTGGTTAGTGAGATGATTGCTAAAGCAGGAAAGCCATTTACAGAAGGTGAATTTGTCAAAAAGTGCCTGTTACAGGCTGCAAGTATTGTCTGTCCAGAAAAGAAAGGTCAGTTCAGCAACATCAGCCTTTCTGCCAACACCGTGGCAGAGCGCATTTGTGACATGTCAAGTGACATTTATGATCAACTGTGTGAGAAAGCAAAATGTTTCAGTGTATACTCAGTCGCTCTTGATGAGACCACAGACATCACTGACACTGCCCAGCTCGCAATATATGTCCGTGGTGTTGATGACAATTTTGAAGTGACAGAGGAGTTGCTCACAGTAATGCCAATGCATGGCCAGACCACCGCTCAGGAGATATTTCACCAGCTGTGTGATGCCATTGAGAATGCCGGTTTTTCATGGAAGAGATTTGTTGGGATAACAACTGATGGAGCGCCATCAATGACAGGGAGGAAAAATGGACTGGTGGCACTTGTTCAAAAAAAACTGGAAGAGGAGGGTGTGGAGGAAGCCATAGCTCTGCACTGCATTATCCATCAGCAGGCCCTTTGCAGCAAATGCCTGAAATTTGACAACGTGATGTCTGTTGTTGTGCAATGCATCAACCACATCAGATCCAGGGGCTTAAAACACAGAAGGTTCCGTGCTTTTTTAGAAGAAATGGAGTCAGAATATGGGGACGTGCTTTACTTCACCGAGGTACGTTGGCTCAGCAGGGGAAACATGTTGAAGAGATTTTTTGAGTTGAGAGCAGAAGTGAAAGTCTTCATGGAGAAGAATGGGGTGGCTGTTCCTGTGTTAAGTGATCCTATATGGCTCATGGACTTAGCTTTTCTTGTTGATGTCACGCATGAGCTTAATGTACTGAACAAGAGGTTACAAGGCCAGGGGCAACTTGTCAGTGCTGCCTATGACAATGTGAGAGCATTCTCCACAAAACTTATGCTATGGAAAGTTCAGCTATCTCAGACAAACCTTTGCCATTTCCCAGCATGCAAGGCACTTGTGGATGCAGGCACACCATTCAGTGGTGAGAAGTATGCTGATGCCATTTTGAAGCTACAGGAGGAATTTGACCACAGATTTGCAGACTTCAAGACGCACAGAGCCACATTTCAAATTTTTGCGGACCCCTTCTCCTTTGATGTGCAAGATGCCCCTCCTGTGCTTCAAATGGAGCTCATTGACCTGCAGTGCAACTCTGAACTCAAAGCCAAGTTCAGGGAGGTGAGTGGAAGAGCAGACAAGCTTGGGCAATTTTTGAGAGAATTGACTCCCAGCTTCCCTGAGCTTTCCAGAATGTTCAAGCGGACCATGTGCCTTTTTGGGAGCACGTACTTGTGTGAAAAGCTCTTCTCCACCTTGAACTTCAATAAGTCCAAGTACAGGACCAGACTTACTGATGAGCATCTTCAAAGTCTACTGAGGGTCTCAATTGCTTCCTCCCTCAAGCCAAATGTGGCTCGGCTATGCAAGAGGAAGCGCTGCCAGACCTCTAGCCAAAAGTAGGCAAGAGAAGCCATGTTCAGAACAGCTCATGTTGAAAGTTTCATTAATGTTCATGTTAAAGGTTAAATAACTGTTAATACTGTTAATTTGAATCTGAAAAAAAATAATTTCTCTACCCACCAACTATATGTGGTTTCTTAAGTTTTTCTTATTTGCTGTTTTATTATTATTTTATTTATTTATTACTGATTGATTGATTTATTTTCTTTATTCTTTATTTGTTTATTTATTTTTTCATCTTATTTTGTGTAGAAAATTAAAAATTAAGATATTTGAGAACAGTGGAATGTTTTATCAGAGCTTTTCTTGTGGAAAACCGGAACCAAAGCACTGAAAAAGTGTAGGGTATAGCAGAAGCAAAAGCATTGAAGACAGTTTTTTTTTCTTTTTTTTTCTGTTTTTAATAAATGCGTTTTTTTTGTTGAAAACCTGATGCGGCCCAGCCTCACCCAGACCCTAGCTCCAGTGGCCCCCAGGTAAATTGAGTTTGAGACCCCTGCCCTACACACATTATGGTTTCATCTTAGCCTTTTTATATCAGCTACGTGTGTGTGTGTGTGTGTGTGTGTGTGTGTGTGTGTGTGTGTGTGTGTGTGTGTGTGTGTCACACTGGCACAACGCTCTCTCTGCTCTCTACGGAGGATTTGGAAATGATCATTAAATGACAATATATTGATGAGGCGTATCTCACTTATCTGATCCCGAGTGATGTTCCGTTGACTTTACTTTAAAACACAAACATGTGAGTAGTTATTAGCCCGTATGAAGGACAGGAGAGGCTGTAAGTAGAGGCTGTAAAAATGTAAATAGTTGAATGAATATAGCACGCAGAGCCAACACTGGTAACACTTGTTGGCACTTAGAGAAATGTTTGATAGATTCCGTTGTTTTCCAATTTTTGTCAAATAAATTATGAACGAAATTCTTTTTTTTTAATGATTTATGGCATGGTGACTGTGTAATACTGCACAAAAGACATTTTTGAGTTCTCTCAGCTTCGAGCCATGAATGTGCTTTTCACATAAAAAGGTGCAGGATTTATGCATCGCAGTGAAAAACAAGGCCACCGAGAGTAAAATGTGACGGGAGCAAAAAAAAGCCCCAAACTGCTCGGGGTTCAGAGTGTTAAGGAACGAATCGGGAACAACCTGAGACTTGACGAATTATTAACAAGCAGTTCCTGAATTCTTCCTGAATAACTGTGACTGGAGGATTGTACAGAAAACGATGAGTTACTAGAGAACAGACTGGGAGATAATAATAAATCATCTGGTCATGATTAGCTCATAGGAACAACGACCACTTTCTTCATAGGTAGTTAACTCTAACGATTCATTAATAACTTGTTACTTAATCATTAGTTACTCTTTTCCTGCACCCCAAGTATGTTGCACACACTTACTGAACAGTTCCTTACTACCTCTTGATTACCATACCCGTGTACATTTTACAGGATGGGACCCACAAATTGATGTTCTTGCACCTCTAAAGCACCGAACATCCATCAGAGAGATGTTAAAATAGGAGAGATATGGCTCTTCTCCTCAGTTTCACCTCTTTCTGATAAAAGCATGTAAACAACACTCTGCAGTAGCCGAGGTGAGAAGAGAACAAAGAGTGTATAATCCTCTCTGTGCTGCTTTTCAGGATGGATCCATATTTAGCTTTTAGAGACAGACAGAAAGCCTGGTTGCTTTTTCGTATGCAAGCGACCATATTCCTGTGTTGCAATGCACCAGTCATTCATGCTAATCATCGGCAGCGACTACGAGACAGAGACAAATATATTTCCAGTGGAGTGTAGGCGCACAGAAACTCCTTTCAGCTCAAACCTAACTCATCCTGGTCGGCGCCGGCCCACCCCGGCTCCCCACCAGTAAACAAACTCTGCCTGTTGGGTTGCTCGAGCAGCTGGAGGTGTGTGTGTGTGTGTGTGTGTGTGTGAGAGCAGCCGGTTGAAAGCTCAGGTGATGCGTTAGGGACTATATCAGCAGTGGACTTCCTGTGCCTGCTTTAAACTCCTCTGTTTAACGTGAAGGATGCTCCTAAAAACATTCACTTTAGCAAAGATTGCTACACACACACACATACACACACACACACACATTTGGAAAGGAATAATTAGTAAGGAGTTATGGGCCATAAAGAAGGTCGCCATCAAAGTGTGGAAGAGGAAGCATGCGGGGGCAAATGGTGGCTATTTTCCATCACATTATGTTTCTTAATGCTTGATGGAAAACCATCAGTGTGCAGAGCTGAGAAACACAACTTACTTTTATTTACCTGCCCTCTACCTGACCTGACAGGAACAATAAACAGCTGCATGTAGGCGTGTGTGTGTGTGTGTGTGTGATCAGAGGGCACATCTGCCACAGACGGTGGCAGAGCTGCTTTGATGACTGCCGGCTGAAAAGGCTCGGGTGGAGAAGATGGCCTCCTGACTGATGCGAGAACATAATAACCCGGATAAAAAGTGCCAGGCGCTCATCCGCACTCGACATCGCAAATGGACCTCGGAGGCAGCGCTTCGCAAAAAAGTAGATGAAGAACAGAAGAAGAGATTGAGCTGAAAGTGTGAGGCAGATTCATCCAGCTGAGAGGAGACAAGCTGACGCGGGGATTTCTAGGATGTTAAAAGGAGGACACACTGTCTGTGTGGCCGGTTGTTACAGTACGAGCTACTGTACGAGGTGTGCACGGCTCGAACCCCCCCCCCCCCCCCATCGGGCTGCGGCACAGGGACAAAGCAAGGCTTTGGCTTTCACCCACAGGTCTGTCGCTGTGACATTAGAGCCGCTCCACACTCAGCGTATAATGAAAAGAGCCAGACAGCCGTACTCGCATGGGTGACGTACAGCAGCGCATGGTGATTAGAGCAGAGAACAAAAACATATAATCCCTCAGGTTTTAATTATGGGATTTAATTATAGCAATAGCTAAGCACACCATATTCATGTCTGCAGTGCTGTGGTATCAAGCCCAATGCATGTATATAGAATGACTCAAGGGAACGAATATGCAAAGTAATGCAGAGGCAGGAACAATAGGCCAGTGTTTGCTGTGTACTTGGCAGTGAGACACAGCAGGAGGCGGAGTTAGGTCACGACCACGTGTACACGTCTGTGTCCTGTCCTCTGACGTGCGTCCTCTGCTTTAGGTTACGGTTGTCTTGTCGTCTTTGCTTCTAACAGCAGGCTCATTTAGGGATTTTACAGGTTATTATTAAGTATTCGACAGTTTGACAATTATATCAAAGGGATCTCACGGGAATATGCGAAGTGACCACCGCGAGGTTGTGGTCCTTTCACTTGTTGTGGTCCTGTGAGCTCAGGCTGAATTTCATCAAGCAGAATCAATTGACAGAATAATTCATGATGTGCAGCCAACTCCATCCCGGTGGTCACATGAATGATGAAGTCAAAACAATGTTCATGATTTGTGCCGAGTCAGCGATCCCATCTGTGCTGCCTGCAAAACAGCGTAACCTCAGTAAATCCAGCGTCGAGCTCGCTTCTCCTGCTATTTGGGGCGATCCTCCTTTTTAAAGGGTCCTTTTCGAATTCTCCAACCTGGACCCTATTTCCCCATGTTTTTCAATCTAAATGAATAAGTAGTGTTGCACATATGCATTTATTTTATTCTGATGATATATATTTTCAAGCCTACCTCTAGTGATCAACACCTCATCACTGCCCTTGGTGTGCATTACTTTTTGACCACATGTAAGTGACCAATGAGGTCCGGTATTGAGCGAGAACGCCGCACACGGCAGCTGCTAAACGAGCTGCAGCGAAATCTCTCGGGACAATTGAGCACCGTTAATGTACGCCCACTAAAGGTTTTTGACAGGCTCAGGTTGTTATTATCCGACTTTAAGGAGAACCTTTTAGATAACACTAAACTATGCCGTCTGTCCTCCAACACAACAAACTGACAACACCGGCTCTCCTCTCTCCAACTCTCACTAACGTTTCCACCATTGTCTTCTGGCAACAAGTCACATGACCAATAACAAACAGACCGGATGAAGCTAAAAGTTAAAATAAAGTCTTATTTGTCTGTAGGGTCCTTTCCATGATGTTGTCAGACGCTAATAAATCAAACAATCTGAGCCTGTCGATGGCAAAAAAAGCCCTTTTATTGGACGTACACTGAGAAATTACATTGCAAAAACTTGGAAAATAAGGATACAAAAAAATGAAAATAAAAGTTAGCCTTTAAAAGCATATGAAAAACCACAGCTTAGTAAATCTGGCCTCATATATTTATTCATTGAATGCATATAAAGAGTAGATCAGATTTCACATACAGGAGAGAGGACCACATTATGTTGGAAAGAGTGGTGCACAAGAGCGTGAATGAACTGACTGACACACCTGCTAAAACTTTGCCTCCTCGTCCTAACAGTGTTCCCCGTCACTGATGCTCTGACTGACTGAGAGGACAAAGCACTGCATCTGATAATGAAGTGGCTCCTGTGCTGAATTATTAATAATAAGTGCTTTTCTCGCAAAGAACAGGGATCAGCGCACAGCAGGGGGTCCTCTGAGCTTCCAGGGCTCCGGAAAAAAAAAATCATAACAGCCTTTGTTCAGCTGAAACTCTGATATCCCAGTCTGGCTTTGTAATGCACCGCTACAGTCAATGGGAACTGGATCCATTCTGACAGTGCTTCAAAAGGTTCTTCTATACATCACCATGCTGTAGAGTCATTCCTTATAATGCGTTGGGACAGAAACACACTCGTGAGGCTTCTCGTCCGACTCTTGTGCACGACTGACTTCTGTTGATTTGATTCACGTCAGTAGCAACAGGTTTCTTTAACCCTGTCGCCAATTCTACAATACATATGTGTCAAAACTACTGCTTGGTTTAAGTTGGGGAAATATTTTGGTTATGGCAAATAAACTATAATTAGGGATACCACATTGCTACGGTTAGAGATATAAAAATATACACAGCAGCAGGTCTGTGACAGGACACTAACTCCTCCGAATACCTCGTTATAAGATGGTAGAATAGCTTCGTTAACCTTGGACAACTAGTTATTTTCAAGCATAATCCTGCCGTTAATTTCCAACTCGCTACTTAACGTTGCTTCCTGTTTTTGTACTAAACATGATAAGTCCTGAGCCAGAGCGGCTTATCATGACTTGAACAACATCAAGAAGTTCACATCAGTCGCACACAATCCCCAGCACAAGAAGAAAGTGCAACACTTAAAAGCAGCATCTTCAGCGCCTGCTTGGCTTCACTCCGTCTCTTGACAATTTACCTCATATCAAGTATAATATACTGTATAATGTACTACCAAGCATGTCTTTATCTGCAGGTATTCATATCATCTTTGGTACCTTTTCTAAGGAAATTCAGTTAACTGTGTTTCAACACAGAAGGTGCATTTGTTTCTTTTTAACCTGCAGGGAGTTGAGGGAGTGTTGAGAAGTCATGAAAATGTAATAAATCATCATCTCCTTGGAAAGTCTTCCAAAACTCTGAAGTCCTTTGGTAGCTGCGCCGACATTAGTTCTAACTTTCCTCTGTGCTCCGAACAGATGTGCGTGCTGGTGTGAGCTGTCATTGATAATTCCCCTTTACTTTGAAGAGGAGGATTTACTTAAGTATGTGAGAGAATTCAGTAAACAGCCTCGTGTTTTCCCCCTCTCTGATCCCAAACTTAAAATGCACGCGGTGAAGTCAGTCAACGCGAAACAAGGATGGAAGTGGACTCTACTTTCTATTTTATTCCCCCACCTCACCTGGAGTGCCAAGACTCCAGCCAGGAACAGAAATGAGAAGCGCGCTACTCATACGACAGCAGGCCAGACCCCGCTGGCTCCGGCTCTGGTGTGATTTCTAAAAAGGCAGCAGAGTGTTCTGGCACGTATTCGAGGAGGCTTTGAAAGGCACAGACCCTCCCTTTGTCAGTCCGGTGCAGGCAGGCATGGAGCAACCCGAGGAAGAGTGGCAACAATCTGCCTCGTCCTGACGTGCGCCTTCCACTGGGAGAGCCTGACAGGACGCCCATCAAACGTGACGCATAGAGTTTGCAAACTTTGTTGTTCGTGTCTTTGTTCTCTTCTTAGGTGACTGTCCTATGCAAAACAACAACACTTCTAGGGGAAGCAAGAGAGCCTTCCCTCTTCCCTTGGTTTAGAGCAAAACAGTCAGTAACTGGTGATGGAAATAAACAGCATGAACGTCTTTTTTCATGCAGGAATTAAAACGTTCTTTGCCGAAGCACGAGGACAAATCAACAGATCAACTTTGCTAAAAATCCCACAGGTCTGCCTTTGAAGGTGCCACTGAGCCAACACAGACCTGTTTGCACAATCACACCAATGTTCTTTAGCGTCCCTCATAGTGAGGGGTTTAAGCTGCCATTGACGCGACAGATCTTCAGGTGATCTGAAATCATCCCTCCCTTTCTTGCCATTTCAACTTGAAAGCGGCAGAGACGTCCCCCATCGGTGCGATGCATTATGGGATTTCTGTGTCTCTGGAGTGTAAAACCCTGGGGAAAGATCCAATCATCCCCTCCCTCCGCTCACCTCACACTCTCTCTAGAACTGAAGTCATGTGTGAGGTGAGAAGCAGGAGGAATTAGTTATATGACAGACATTTGAAATCCATGAAATAGGAACTGATGAGGGAAATTAGAGCATTGATGTATTTACTGACTCCAATCATCAAGCAGAACAATAAACCATCACAGGAGAAAATTGAGCTTCTCTTTACTCTTCTTGAATGTGGAAGGCTGTGAAGTTTACCACGTCCCACTCAGTGTGGCACAGGAACACTGGTATGATTTTGGAAGTCCATGCAGCTCTTTGCCTAAGGATAGGTGTGTGTGTGTGTGTGTGTGTGTGTGTGTGTGTGTGTGTGTGTGTGTGTGTGTGTGTGTGTGTGTGTGTGTGTGTGTGTGTTGGAAACAGTCAGGGCTTGTCTGAGGTTACATACGGCCTGCAGGGGTTTAGTGTGAACTGAGGACAGGTGAAAGACAAAAAAAGAGGAAACAAAAAAGTAAAAGAAATAAACTATAGGAGCTGAAAACAGGTGCAAATGCAACATCTGAGCAGTTGGTTTGAATGGGAATTAGTGTACAGGCTTCAGTTAATATGAAGCTACAGCTAGCAGCTGGCTACACATTTATCCAACATTTTATTAAATGATAATTAGCCAGGAAAGCTGCAATTTGAAGCCAAATTGCAGCTGATTAACATTCTATTTTGACACTCTAGCCAGAAACATGATGAGTCATGATTAGTAGCTCTAGCAAACCCACATTATCCAGATCAACATTCATGGATTATCTTAAAGTGACGTAACAGGTGATAAAATCAAAATGATGAAGTTATCAATGGATCATCAACAATGACTCACTTCTTTCCACCAACATGAGGTAACTCTGCTCCGGCTGACAGCTGGTCCGTTTGTCTTGGAGAACATCGAGACTCTTCAACACTCTGGGGAGGAACTCGCTCCACTGCTGCGGCTCCATGTCATCCAGCACTGCAGGCCTGGATAAGCAAGCCCGTGCTTTGAGTTTCAGGTGTCTGTAAGTGTGGATGTAGGCAGTTTTGAGATCCCTCAAGGAACGCATCGGTTACACAACAATGAAGGTTGTGTTGCCTGCAGAGTCAGATCCATGAAGGATCAATAACACAGGAAACCCTTTCCACTTTCTCTTTCCTGTTCTCAAGGCCAAAAGATGCAAATCCCGGGCTCTCGCTGCAGGCTTCTTTGAAACAACCAATGAAGGCTGCACAGACAATCGACACAGCAAAAACAACAAGCAACTCATGAATGTAGTCTGGATACAGTACATGAGCCCGTGGGAGTGCAGTCAGGGTTTTTGAACATGAACATGTCCTTGGGATAGGAGATGACTCTGATTTATCATGACTCTCCACATCCAATAATGCCGCGCCAGCAGAAACCTCTGCTCTCTTTTTCTTCACAACAAAATACAGGGAAACCTCTGACGGCTCAATAAGCCCAATCAGGGATCCTCAGTTTGTATCTTCAGGGCTGAATCCCATTAAGAGCAAATTAAAAGCTGCCTTCAAGAACTATTCATCTCTAATTCAACATGAATAGAGTGGTGAATAGAGGAAACTGAGTTGTATTTAGGATTAAAAGCAATGTGAATACTGTATTCAGGGTTTCCTAAGCTTTTTCTTTCTGAAGACCACGTTTTAAAAATGACAAACCATCACAACCAAATTGACATTAGGGCTCATCTAATGGTGAGAAGAGGGAAATGAACATTCCTGACGATTTCCACATCCCTTTATATTATCTGAAATGGGTAAACCAGCCATTTCTAAATAAATCCCCTTTTTTATTTGCATGTTATTGAAAACATATACAGATATCAATTTCTTTATAAATGAGACCAAATACATGTATTTAGGTGGAGTTAACATCTCATTATTTTCATTTCTCATCAGTTAATCAAACAGTAGGAATATATGAATGACAGCCTTTCATATTAGAGTAACTGTTATAAGTAGGCAAATATTCAGGATTACTAATGTGGATAAAAGGTGAACTGCAGGTATAAATGTTAAAAGACTAAGAAATGTATCTATTTCATTCAGTCCAGTCTTTGGGAAGGACTGCTGTATATAAAGCAGTCTGACAGTAACATTTTAAAGATCCTTTATCACTGTATAATATATGTAGAATATTATCTTAAAGCCTAATCGTTGCACCGTATTGGGACTGATCAAACACTCAAACAGGCTTGAAAACATCAGTTTTCATGTTGAGCAGCATGCACAAGCAGGAACTTTGCTCCACCAACATTTACATGTTCCTTGTTTAAAACAGACCCGTGGAAGACTTGTGTGGTTGGACAGCGGAGGATAAGCCGCAGTATTCGTGCTCAGAACTGAACCATTTTAAATTTTGGATGCTACAGGCATTTCTCCAGAATTTGCAAGGCATGCTGGGTGGATAAAAGTGAGGTGCCTGGAGCTCAAAGCAGCATACCAAATGATCCGAAAAGATACAAAACAATTACAAAAAGGTGCTTCAAACTGGTAAAATCGCACCCTGTGTAATAACAGCAGTCACATTTTTGTGGGAGTCAGGAGGAACATAACGGGTGAACGGGCCAGCCAGGGGCCGAACAAGATAGCACTGGAAGGGATTTGAAAGTGCACAGTTCAGTATGAATACTTTCTATTATCCATTTTACTTTGTGAAAGAAGGCAGAGTGAAAAGAAACAGTAGAAATCTGCTTTCACATATTCTTCATACAAGACTTTAGATTGAAATGATCAGATTTTGCATCACCTTGTCAACCTAATATTTAAATATTACTCAGCATACGATTTACATCCAGTAAAATCGGAGAGAAATGTAAACAATAGTGTGCAGCCTATAATATCAGCTCTGAAAGGCTGCAAACAGACACATCTGTGAGCAGAGTGAATGACAGCAGCAGTATGCTAACATGCTCACAATGACGACGATGATGCTGAGCAGATGTTTACTGTGTTTGCTAATAAATGTTTGCTAACATTAGCTAATTAGCACGAAACACAAAGTGCAGCTGAGGCTGATGGGAATGTCATCAGTTTTGGAAGAATTTGGTCATGAAGCAAAGTATTGAACAAATTAAAATTTTCATCTGATGATACTCGATGAAAGTCAGAGAATCATCAGTTCATCCTCAGGGGAACATGAATCTGGAATTTTAAGTTAGTCCATCCAATGGTACTTGAGACATTTCCTTCAAAACCACAAAGAGGAAAAGACCAGAGAGCATAGAGGTCAGTAGGATTCTAAATTGTCGGTTGTCAATATATTTAAGTCTGGATTTGTCTGCTTTATTGCCCAGTTTAAAAAATCTGTAACAAAAGTAACCAAATAAGTTACATTAATCTGATGAGGAAATTTAAATAATGACATTACTTATTACATTTTCAACTAGTGATAACTAGTGATCTGATATCTAATACATTTATAAAGTAACCTTTACAATACAGACGCAGCAGCAGCAGCAGCAGACGCTACAACTATGAGAGTTCATGAGGAACTGCCTGGTTGCTTGAAAGAGTCATTAATGGTAATTGCGAGCAGAGGGCTGCAGGGAGTCATAGTGGAAACACATCCTATGATGTCAAGGCCACGGGCTTGAGTTATTGTGTGACGACGTGGTTAACTAGCTCAGTGACCGAAGGGAAAAACCCTTCAGGCAATCCCGAGCAACCCCTTCACACAACCCAATACAGACTGCAGTAATATTTCCCCGCATGCATAATACATTTAATAACAAGAGAAACAGAATGGCAAGTGAAGACCCAGCTTCATAACGGTAACGGTCCACTGCTGCAAAAGCAAGAGGCTGCAACTGGGAATGACGTGGTTTCTTCACTGTGGACTGACCCCATCACCTTCCCATAATCCCCACAGCACTGTTACATAGTCTGTAAAACTAAAAACAACTAAAAACCCCGTGTCCACCCATCCAGAGCTCAAACACACTCATCACCTGATCAAAATCAGTGTAGAAAAGACTTTTATTTTAAGTCCGTGCAGCAATGTTAATTCGTTTCTGTTGGTTGCAATATTATCACATTTCTTTCCCTTGATTTGTTTTCAGTTTTGTAGAATTCAATCTCACCCTGTTTCAACACCAGTGAAGTGTGAAAGAACTATACAAAGTATTCAAAAATATACTCTTGGGTACCACAAACCACATTTTAGTCAAGCCCTCTCAGATTAGAGCTTTGGGCTGTCGATACGCCGACCCAATACCGGGAAAAGAAGATCAATACCACTCTGGTGCTATCAATCTTCTCATCTAACTCTCATTTCCTAAAATGTCAATCTATGTCTTTAACATTCCCACCAGGCATACTGTGTATTTATGCGATGTATTTATGTGATGTGACATATTCTGCAGCTGAATAAATTTGCAGAAGGAACTCAAGAAGAGGAAACTGTGGATACAGTAATAGCTGCCTGTTAGTACCATTAGAAGCAAAATAGTGTGAAGCAGAGGGAACACTCTCTAATAGGATGTTACTGCAGGTATTAAAGTCTGACAGCTGGTAGGAAAAATCTGAACGTGAGAAGATATTCGGTTGGCACAACGGAGAAGACCAGAGAAAATCAGAACGGAATGCAATTGACCTCAAAGTTGTCTTCCACAAATTACTCCCTAAATCATCTAATTTGCTGACTGAGGCGATTACTGGATCCAATTTACACGCTGGGAAAAACAGGAAAGATGAGACTTTCAGCAGCCAGAATGCCATTAGGCTGTATCCTCTGGACACTATGTTTGCATCCACCACAGCATCACGTGTCGGGCCAAGGGAAAACAACTTGCGTGCCATCGGGTTCTTACACTAAAGATACAGAAACGTTACCTTCAATATCAATCTTGCAACGCAATATCTGATAATACATACAAATGTAATGCATGTGATATATTGTATGGTGGTTATGTTTAAGATAATGAGTCACAATATTAAAAAAAAAAACTGTCTCTCTGGTTTAGTTCTTTCAATCGTTAGCATAAAACACAGAAAACTGAGCAATGCTAAGAAGAAGATTACACATGAAGCCTCATCATACGACAGTATGAGCACATTTACAAACCACAGCTTGCATCAGCATTGGTTCACATACCCGGACAGAACTTTCGTCAGATCTGAAATGATTAACTCTATTTCTAAAAGAAAGACAGTCTGGATGAGCTCTGCGTGTTGCATTTTAGTGGTCTGTTCCTCGTCTTCATTTCGAATTTGGTCATAAACATACGGGCCTTTCTCAATACCCAAGTTCACAAGTACGGACTTGTGAACTTCTGAAGTTCGGCTGAATCTTGACAAACCGACCACAAAGTTGATGCTTAAACAACTAACTTCTCGCCTAAAAACATCCTAAAATGACTTTGTTACTTAACAACAGTAGTATTTCAAAAGTTTCAACTTCCAGTTGTGTGATTTCTCCTCCGCCATTGTTTCCTGTTGCTGGTGCAAAATGCATTCCGGGATATTAAAATGTCGACCTGATGTTGGAGCGAGATGAAAGGTCAGGGGAAGAAAGTTATTACAGTTCATCGCTGTGGAACAGGAATGTGTGCACCAAATGACACCGCAATGCATCCAACAGTCAATAAAAGTAAATAAAAAAGCAAAATGTTGAAGGAAATGGATCACCAAAGTCAAGAGAATTTTTCTTGTGAGAAGAAATTCATGCCAATCCATTAACAGTTAACATGTTTCAGTCTGGGCTTAAGTTGAGGAAACGCCTACATGGCTCTTGGTTAATGTGGCTACAGAAAGCAATTGACAAAAACGTCAACTGAACCAGAAGACGGTCTCGTAGGAGTTATCTTACTTTTTCTGGTAGTACAGATAACTTTCTGCATAAGATGAAACATTTTTTTGTAACTTATATAAAGCCTCAGTTCTTTGCCAGCTTTGCTCCCAATAACGTAGAGCTACACTGATAATGTTCACACTCGCTAAAAGAAAACCAACGGCACTGTTTTCATTGCATTCCTTGTCGCCTAAAGGAGCGAGCATAAACGGCATCTCAGGAGACTCCGAATCAAATACACGGTTTTATAGTCACCATATTATTATTAAACTTGGCAGGGGGCTCTAATTTTCCAATTAACTCTTACACAACTCTCTCTCCTGCTTCAGAAGAAAAATAAGTTAAATCCATCTGGTACTTGAGCCCCCGAGGCGATTAAACAAACATGACCTCAATCTCTCTCCTGCTAGCTCCTTGACATCTGCTGGCAAGCCACCTGTTTAGCTTACCGCTAATTTGACACTCTCAGGGGAGATGATGGATGCGTGTTTGAGAGCCAGCTGACAAGAGACCCTTCAGAGTTTCACCCTGTGCTATTGCTATGCAAACCCCCCTCATGGCCTTTGGCTATATTCAGAAATGTATTCACACTGAGTTGCATGTGGAGGCCTTTGAATACAGTGAGGGGAACGGAGGAGTCAGCAGGGGGTTAGTCTGTACTGGGGAAACATACTGATATGATGTGCCGTATATCATAACATGACGGCAATGACAACCTGGCAACATCCTGAATCTAACATCTTCCTGAATTCGCCAGTCTTCTGATCAGACGCCTTTGTCCTGCAGCCGAGTTGCCTTTGATCTTCACACAATCCCAGCTCCCTCTCCTCCTCTTAGCCTCATCTTCCTCAGCAGCCACGGAGGGTCATGGGTATGACGCTGATCAGATCGCATAATATATGTCGGGAGCCTGCGAATTGTCAATATTCATGAATTCACAGCATTGAGAATCAGGTGAGCTCCACGTGCATCAGGAGGAGGACGGGGAGGATCCCAGAGGAGCCGAGTTCAAAGCCATCAGGTGCAAACCGAGCACACAAAAGGAGAAACTGCAGGGCACGTGTGTGTCTGGGCGTGCAGGTGTGCGGTACGTCAGAAATGTTTCTTGAGTATAAAGATGAGAGCCTAGTTCATGACACAGTGAATCATCATGTGTGACCATGAAAACCACAGAAACTACAGTGAGGGAAACAATACAGGAGCTGAATGTATCTGCGTTCCCTGAATGACACACCTCTTCACCAGCAGACACCAGAAATGAAGATCAGCTTCAACGTCTGATTACCTGGTCGAACTTTTGTGATGCTATTTCCCCAAAACGTGCCATCTTAATCGTGCCATAGTGCTAACCCTTCCCTGTACTTTGACCCCAGACCGGCGTGATTATCGGTGGATAGCATCAGCCTGTACAGACCGGTCACATCGCAGGTAGCCGAGAGCCGACCCGCTCGCTGTCTGAAAGCATCTCGTTCTTGTTGTCACCGTGTGATAACCAGGCAACCAGCAGAGACTCCAGGAAGTCACTGCACGCTGCAGAGAAAAAGTCCAGCATAAAAATAACCGTCTGTGAAATAAAAAAACAACTTGCTGTAAGAAAAGGGAATAAGCACATTTTCCCAAAAGTTTTCAAACTATTTAAAACCTTTAAGGTTTTGATTTTCATCATTTGCTCGGCCGCAGGAGCTCTTTGTCAGGTCGGTTAGTTTTAGGTGTTTTCAGTGCCGATAGTATCTGACCGTCTTCTCTAGCTCCATCTCCTTTGCACCACCCACCACTACAGTAGAGTTACTAATTTGCCGAAGTACATTTTCACACATTTATTGCACTTTTATAGCAGTAAATTGTAAGAAAGTAGAGTCCACTTTGAGCAAGAGAGAGCAGTCAAGACTGAGGTCTTCACTGTTCCCAGAGAGCCGTTGACAGGTCAGTGAGTAGCAGGGTTCATAGAACATCATTACTCACACATCACAGTCACTTCTTCTTTGATGATCAACTACCAGTTCAGATTGCGGCCTTTTTGTCGAGCTTTAATGCAGGGCCATGATGCGATATACACTATTCCTCTTTAATTAGAGCCTATGCAGGAAATAATGAGCCACTTGGTCGGGTGCCCTATCAGCACTTCTCTCAGAGGCTTTGACATTTACTGAAGTGTCTCTATGTCGAGGTAAGTGCGCACACTCTGTCTTCCTCTCAGCGGGTTCCCTGCACAGCCTGAGCTCAGTCTAAAACACCCCACCGGTCCTAATCTCTTTCAGCCAATAGTGTGGGGGGTGAAAATGAGAAAGACACAGAGGAACAAGTAGAAAATGAGTAGAGGGTGGGGCAGTGGTGGTTGAGATTGCAGATGACAGATGTGGATGAGCAGGGAGGGGATTAGAGCGGCAGGTCGAATGCAGGCACAGAGGAGAACAATTCAAATTAATCCGTCCAGCATCTCCACCTATTCAGCGAACAGACAAACCACAAATATATACATTGAGTTTATCGTAAAACGCTACACGTCCATATGGGGCTCAAGATGTTACCTGATTTTTGATGTTCAGTCAGAGGATGATGACATTCTCTGAAATGTTAATAAAAAGGCTCAAGACAGCTCAGCTTCAATGATATTCAACAGTGAGATTCACATTTGATGCCAGCAAAAGTCAGACTGCTACGTGATGTGTTTTTAAACTGCCTGCGTGTCGGTTTGGCAGGATTCTTTTCCCCGTGTGTGGTTAACAAGCAGCGGTCCCCGCTGCCGAGTGCTTGGAGCCTTGTGGGGAAGGTGCCTTCTGATGCAGTTCATCCAAGAAGAGGCTGCCTCCAAAACAAACCTGCCAGTATTTAATTTGATGGGAAAAGCCTCCAATTTCTCACTTGCAACTACAGTTTTTAGCCCAAAAAATACAGCGATAATGAGAATGTTATGAGCATTTGCATAATTGATAGAAGAGAGGAAACTCTCAGAGGTGGAGGTCACGGCTTGTTTTTTCAACCTAAACTCAAGTGTTGCCAAAATTTGTATTTTTTTGGGCTCCATCTAACAAAACTCCACCTTGCAAAGCATCTACCAGCATGTGAAATCACAGCTGCAACACGCTTGTTAGCGGCCCTATACCTCTGTGCTCCGAAACAGCCCTTCAGTGGGCGTCAAAGCTCATTTCACTCACGTGCACGAACCAATACACGTGTGAATTATCGTCTGTGCTGAGCTCCAATCTGTGCTCACAGCGGAAAACAGGCCACATTTCATGCTGATGTGTATTTACTGTATACAGTGCTGTGCTTGCGGCCATATGTTGCGGCTGATGTACTGTACACTGGGCCACACTCTGTCTTCGGTTGCAGTAACTCACACTCAACGCAGCCAACGGGTGGGAGGAGCGGCGGAGGACGTGATTGCTCTGTCCACCTGCGTCTCCCCTTCCTTCAGGTGTCATGATGGAAAGTCACCCTCCTCCTCCACCATCACTCTGATTTGTTCTTTTTCAATCCCCGTCTCTTACTCCCTGTGGATTACAGAGATCTTCTACCTCCTGCTCACATGCCGCTCTTACAAGGTCTTAATCCCTCCGGGTTGTATTCATAGCTGCTCGTCTGCTGCAGAGGCTTTCTGCGTCTCTCACCACCCCGTCAGAGCTCCTCGACTGTTAATGAAGTTAGTGGAAGTCACTAACGACTAAAATATCCAGCAAATAATGATGGTATTGACATTAAGAGAAAAATGATGATGATCTGATAAAATATAACTAACTTCATCAGGACAGTTGCAGCTTGTAGTCATGCGCTCAAGGACATTGATTTAGTGACGTTAGCAAAATGCATACATTTGTGTATATTTCATGCTGTTGTTGGACAGTCGGCAGCATAGACTGTATATAAGAAGTGGACGTAGTCACCGTGACGTCACCCATTGGTTTGTGGACTGCGGGTTTCAAGCCTCAAGTTCGGCAATTTGGCCATTGGCATATTTGTTTTGCAACTGAAAGTGACACGTACAACCAAACGCTGAATAAGACACTTTTTGGCGCCTGGAAAAGTTAAAGTTAACTTTCATGAACTGAAAACATGCTGTGAAAGGGTTGAAGTTGTAAGACAAAAACACTTCCAACGGGACAACTCTTCCCGAAATCAACAACGGCTAATAAACTCAGCACAACTCCCCAAACTACTAAATCTAAATCTATTAGAACAAAATGTCACAATTCTTTCCAGGAAACGTTTAAGGAAATAATTGGGAATTAACAGATGTCATCTTTCAGCCAAGACTACAAGACAAAGTGTTAAATACAACGGCAAAACTATGACTAAAATAAATGTCAGAGTAGAGTATAAATTCAACCAGATTTATTGTAATTTTAATAAATTAACCTGAATTAATCCTGCCAGAAGTTGAACTGAGGCAAAAGTCAAACGTCATAAGTGTCAACCAAATGGGTGTCTGAATTGTCTGCACCTCTGGGTTGAGAGACACTGACAGAGTGACACAGAGTGAGTGAGACAGACACACACACACACACACACACACACACACACGATGAGAGAAGATAAATGGCAAACCTCCCACGTCTCAGAGCACAGATCCGCCTCCACCACCACTGGGATTATCATCTTGAATGATATTTGATGAGAGCCACCGAAGCAGAAACCCAAGCAGCCGCATCACCACACCCGAGCTGCACCTCTGCTCTTTGTGGCAGGCGTCATGTGTGATGTATGACTTGGTTATCAGAGAACACAGTGGTCAGCTGGATAAAGGTTATAGCTCAAAATGAGTTCACCATGACTCCTATTGACATGGGGAAGACAAGGCTTTGGATATTGCATCTGGTGACATTGGCTGACATGTGAATGGAATTCATAACAATGTTTATTTTTATTTTTCTCCACGTCTCGTCTGACGAAGAGCGTTTTTAAATTGCACTTAAAAGGAGCTATATCATATATCATGTCAAACTACTGCAGACACAAAGCAACGTTTGTTTGGAGTCGTGTTTCTAACCATCTGACGTATTCACCCTCCTTTTATCTCTCATCCCGTTTAAGGGACATATCTGTCTCCTTAGCCGCTAAATGCTCCTATCTTCACCAGATAGCTGCTTACTTTGTCTGTGTGCCATTCCGCACACAGACATGCCATTTCTTCCAGTGGAACCAGCTGTCTGCTATGGCTGGAAACAAGGCTGATGAGAGCAGTGAGAGTGATTCAAAGTTTGGGGCTGTAAAACCAAAATATTGAGCATTTATGGATTTGAAAAAAGAAAAATAACATGCTCATTATTTTTTATGCTTTCCTCTAATGTGACATTCTGCTCATGCTGGCGCTTCACTCTCACTGGACTGTGGTTCCTCTTTACAGACTCGATGGCACTCGGTCAAACACGTTGTCCCTTGAAGTGCACGGACAACATTCACTCCGGTAACCTCGGTCCCAGCCAGACGAGCAGGCTCACTCGCTGCTCACAGGAATCCCACGCTGCAGATGTTGAGACTCGTGGCGCACACAGCAAAACAGAGACGGACGGGTGGCATCGATGATTCGGGCGAGGACTCCGGTTTCTTTTTTAGAAAGTCTCAAATCAATGTCAATTCAGCAAAACAGTGAAAACAGCAGACATTTCCCTCTTGACTGATGCCGATTTATTTCTTTGCATCAGTCAAACATCTCCTTTATGTCGTGCATGTGAGCGGTGGAGTAGTCTAGGGCGGCGCGGCCCACAGGTTGGGATCAACATTACTGAGGCGGTGCATGATGACCGGAGGTGCGGCATCATTCATAGTGACAGTAAAGAGCCCGTTACCATCAGCTACTGCACAGTCAGCAGCGCTGCAACTCAGCACTGGTAACCCTGGGGGATGGGGTTGCCGATAGACAATTAATCTCTCCTTAATGAACAATATCAATAATGTAGAAGCTAGCTAAGTAATTAGACAACAATGTGCATCAGGCAGCAACGTTTTCTTCAATTTCTCTTCATTTTCTGTGAAGAGAAAGAATAAGAGAAGTCAACTCAAGACGCACCAAACGTTCTTAATTGGAGGCATGTGGCTGTTTATTGTGAGCATAGGTGACTCCCCTAAAGGGCAGTAAAACTATCTGTAAATGAAAAGTATTCAGGTGATATAACAAAGACAACGATGGTGATGGTGATGAGGGTGATGGTGTGTGTGCATGAGCATACAAGTCATATTTCTAATGTCAGTCAAAAGCCGCTGCAGCAGCAGCAGCGTCCTAATTTCCGCTGATCTCATAATCTCTCAAATATCAGACCGAGGGAACATGAACTCGCAGCGCTTTGGTACAGGAGCTGAATAAAGCATCAGGTCCCGATAGGGACAACACAGACTCATTTCTAAAAATTAAAAAAAAAAAGAGGAAAAAAAGCACCATCATTTTAGCTGCTGCTGCAACTACACTCAGTTGAGCTGGAATTAGACCAAGATCAGAGACAAAATAATTCATCAGACTGCACAGTATCTGGGTCAGACTACCTGCATCCCCGGCCAAGAGAAAACTCTCGACTGTGAAATTCAGGATAAATGGAATTTGAGAGGCATTTAGCTTTGGTGAGCCAAACATGGCACTAAATCATTAAAGCCTCCAGTTCACACTAACCTCTAATGCACAGTCTCAGCATGTAATCACTGTTGGATCATTATTATACGTCGTTATATATGCGCACAGGCCTGCATGTCTGAAAGTAATGCTCCGCGCGGTGCGCTCGCGATGGTGATCTTGTTAGTGAAATGTCAGTCGATGCTGTAGTTCCCATGTTATCCCCTTGCCCACCTCATCATTCCCTCTCTATCAGGGGACACATATTTCACGAGCCAAGAGCTCTGCGATTGTCCCGGCACCTTCACAACACAGCCGGCAGTCCAGAATTTACATCTCAGCCCCCCCCCCCCCCCTCCTCCTCCTCCTCCTCCTCCTCCTCTGCTCCGTCTCTGCTGTCCTGTATGTGGGAGCAGCTCTCATTAAACACCAGTGAGCTGTGGTACAACTGAGAGGTGTGGCAGGTCATAAAAGTCTGGGGCCAGCTGATGACAATGTGCTCACCAACACACACACACACACACACACACACACACACACACACACACACACGCTTATTTACAGCCATAGATACACAGAAGAGGCTCACAGGTGCTACAGCATGCAGAGCTAAAGAAATGTGTATATTTTGCAAATGGTGCCGCAGGAAATGTTACGGATCAATAGCTGTCGACGGGCCGTGCATCGCACATTTGCGCACGCACACAAGAAATGCATTTGCATATCACACAGTGTACACAGACACTTACAGGGCCACTGTTAATCCTTTGTGCTAATTATTTACAGCAGGTAAACATCCAATTTTTTTGTGTGTGTCGCTCTCAAGAGGACGCAGGATCTGTTCTGAATTCGTAACTGTCATGCTACAAACAACGGTAAAAGTATACTTTTGGATTAGAGATTTCATGAGGGAGCACAGGCTTATAATAACACATTATAACAATAAATAAAGTTACAAAAGGGGGGGGACAAAATGACACTTAAATGTTGCACTCTTATAGAGAGAAATGACCAGTTTCCCTTCGTTTCCTCTTCTTTGTTTTCTTCCATTTACCAAAATGCAATTCAGCGCAGTAATGCACAAGTAAGAACTCAAACGCCGTCCTGATAAGTAATGGAGATAAACATGTTCCACCGTGTTTAATCGCAGTAATAGGGCTCGCATCACCACTAGCAGTTAAAATGAGCGACTGACTCTGAATGTATTGTACGCTTTCTGTGCAGGAGATGAGTGATTACAGTGTCTTCTTCCTGCATCACCTCTTTACGCACTGCAGAGAGTAACGTGTTCAGAAGATGACGCTCAAAGGCCCGCATTTGCATGTGCGATGTACATGTGACGAGCCACGTATCACTGTCACCCCCACGGTGGACCCCCGCCCGTAATTAGGACCCAAATGGCTTTACAGTGACTAATTATTGATGCAGCCAATATGTGACAGCTGCTTATAAATACTCACGCATGCAGGCTGGATCCTGCAGACGAGGACTGCATTAACGATCCACTAGAGGGGGGAAAGGTGAGGGAGAGAAGAGGAAAATTATATGTTAGCAACCAAAGTATGTCCCCGTATATAGGCCTACAGTATGACGTCTTTATGGCCGGTAGATGACAGTGATAAATTGTCTCAATAATACGGTAAAGGAGCTGGGAGAAGAAAGATATTTCTTCCAGGTGTCCTCAATACTGTAAGTCGAAAAAAGTATCGGAGGAAATTGTTACCATCGGCTGTTTAAAAAGGAAGTTTTTACTGCTCTAAAAGGATTTTAGTCTGCCGTCTCCTGTTGTGTCGGTGATCTATAGATCCACTGAAGGTTGTAAGTAAAAGGACTGGTTTCAATAAACGCAACAACAAGGAAGCTCCTTTAATGCAAAAAGCTTTAACAATTGCAACGCAATAGGAACATGAGTTGTATTTTAAGAACATTAAATGACTGTGTAATTTAGTTGTGCATGTTCAATGTGAATCTGCATTTTAAAGGCTAAATCAATATTTGCAGCTTGAGGAATAATATTAAATAGATAATTTTAAAAGCTTTGTCTCCTTACAGCTAGTTTACAGGCCGGTACCTGTAGATTAAAGAAAACCTTATGCTTCAGAGTTTTAGAAGAGTGCATCATCTTAATGCTTTTTAAATGTAAAGAGGCAGTTTATGTATCATGTTACCCTAATGGCTGCACTCTGTGATGTAGGATGGGAAGAGGGAGCGGCAATTTAGGATTGTATTGCAGCACTAAAAAAATCTGTATGTAATGAAGATTAATAATTAATAATCACATGACAGAGTGGCTTTACTGTAAAGAAAGCAGCGCTGATGTAGCAGCACCACTGTTTTCCTCCATATTCAGAGCTCTGTACTTCCATCTTTCTATCTCACTTTTGAAACTTTTCTTTTTTTCACCGTCCAGCTTTTCTATGATAAACTTAATTCAGCCCCAGAGAGCTGGAGCATCATCAGTGCAAATTTTCAGAATTGTTATAGATTCACATAAAATGCAATGCCTGGCGCAATGAAACGGAAATTACAGATAAAAGATGCAGAAGTGGCTGTTTTTTTATATTTCCCCAGTGAATGCCATATTCTAGGGTTTATGCAGTATTACACCATGCATAATAGCCCCATGCACCTATTTCTTTTCTTTTTTTTTTAATTAAAAGCAAACTACTCTTTGATTCTATCAGAATTTACAGTCTCACTTTTTGTCACTCATGTTTATGGACTTCAGCCAATCATGCAGCAACCACCAACCCAGGCTGCTCTGTGGCTGTCGGACTGTGACCTGCTACAGAGCAATGAGCGCAGATATTCTGCTGGTGGTCACTGGAGAGAGGGTCAGAAGGTTTACCCTTTGTTTCAGCTTTCAACGCAGGCCTTACTGACCTCACGCAGCATTACATGAGAGACCCTAACATGTAATGCACCAGTTAAACAAGCAGAGGTGAGAGATAAAGTCAGTGAACTGACTCAGCAATGTTGTTTTTTTTGTACTTGTGAATGTAACTTTACATTTGTTATTTCAAACACAAGGCTGCTTTAATGCAAAGAGTAGAAGCTTCTATGATTTCCACTCATCCTATAGTTCATGATACACATTACAGAGAGTTCATGTGGAGGTTCAAGGGTTCAAGAGGTCAGTTTGATGTCGTATTCATGTAAACAGTGTCTCTGCGTCTTCCCCAAAGGAGACAAGCATGACGTTAATATGCATGAAGCCTTTTAAGTGAGGGAATCTGCTCACCCCGACGTTTCAGAACATGGAGTGAATCATACGTCGGTAAAGAGATTACAACACAGTGTGAACTCTGAGCTTCTCAGACACCCAAAGGTGTTTTTTCAGAAGTGGCCCGGTGCCTTCATAACTCTGTGTATCGACACAACTCTCACTGGGATCCACTCACAAGTCTCACCAGATGAAATTTTCCGACGTCCCAGAAAACAATATATCCCTCAATAACGCTGTCAAGACTTATTCATCCCTGCGAGCCCTGGTAGGCGAGTAGCCTCCGATCTTTACTTATAGATCCGTTTGTTATTAAAAAACACAACCGGCGTCAGAGAAACGGTCGCTCAGAGACGTCCTGGAGTATGAGAGAGAAAGCAATTAGTCTCGCTGAATTAGTTTCTAAAAGGCAGAAAAAACAAATGAGAATCCTGACGACTGCTTGAGTTAAGTTACCGGAAGCATTAAATATTTAGTGAAAAATAATTGACATGGGCTTTGAAAGCTGACACGCAAGTAGATTCTTTAATTTTAAGCAAGAAAATACAATACTGGTTTTGCCCCAGAACTGTAATTTGGTGACACTAAAGCTCTCCGCTGACACTAATGAAAGAAAAACAAATAATTTCTCACTCACTCAGACAGATTGTGGCTGCACACATAAAGCGAATAATATAATGGTGTAAACTCAATAACAATTATATTTTAAAAGTCTATTTCTGGAACTGTCACAAGATACGCGAGCGCTTGAGTGACATTAATGGACTGAGCTCTCAGGCTGCTTTATTTAGGAGGTCAAGTGAGGAGAAGATGGACTGCGATAAAATGTAATCACGTGGAGTAAAGCCGACCGGACGTCAGCTGAGAACATGTCACTGCAGGGAACAAAACCATGTTAAGTGCAATATCATCTCTCAGCTATGTGCACGCAGAGCCCAGACAGCCCGAACTTCCCAAATGGTTGAGGCGGCCATGGCTGACACATGAATATGTTTTATGAGACAAGGAATAATCTCTAACTAGGTTATCCCTGTTGTATGTTGGAATCTGCTTTGACAGCAGAGTTCAGCAGACGGGAGCAGACTTGAAAGCCGTCAGTCTCACACGAGTGAAACATGCTGGATCTTCACACAGAGCGGCTAGTTTTGATCGAGAGTGTGTCTGGATCATCTTTATGCCCACTGTGGAGCTGATAAATAATCAGTGGGATCTCGATGTCAACGTTCCTGAAATGCACATTAGCAACCCGGTAAGGTCATTTTGTCATGCAGTAGGGTTGGAAAAGTTCAACGTTGCCCAATTTTTTCTACAAATGTGATAATATATCATTAAAAACAACAATAAATAAATGGAAATGAACAAAACTCTTGGCCTGTTATAAAGCCACGAGACAGGTGTGAAGATCAGTACCACTCTCAACATCTGTACGCTAAATATACAGTGACTTCTCGTAGCTTAGCATGAACTCTGGAAACATGGGGGACCTGGCTAACCTGACTGTCCAAAAGGTAACAGAACTGCCACCTTAGAGCAGCTGCTCTGCTGCTGACCCTGCACTCAGAACTCCATCTGTGAAACATCACATTTAGCAGACAGTGTTGACATAAGTTATTGTTACTCATTGTGAAAGGATAATGGACTTTTAGTGCACTACCATTAAGGCAAGCCTTTGTGTTTTGCCATACCCTATTTAAGTGTTGGCCTCGAGAGTACTGCAATCATCACATTGCAAAAGCAAGTGGTGGAGCTTTACAGTGCAGCATTGTGCAACAGCCACTGCAGTACTTTGCAGAGGGCCAGCAGTTCCTCAATTGACCCTTCGCTAAGTCCCACCCCTCAAACTCAGACTGGCCAATCACAGCGTAGCATCGGACAGCTCTGGCCAGGGTCCGACAACTCACCGGCTCTGCTCCATAGACTCTCATGCCATCGTTTCAGATTTTCTTCATTTTCAGGCTGGTTTCACGGATACGAAACTAACGGTTAAACGAAGGGGTGCGAAGGAGAGACAGGTTTCTACAAACGTTACGTTTCTACGTAAAAACTTGTGGAGCTATCATTAGCAGAGTATGTTAGCATATCATTTACTGGCGTTAGCTCTTCTATGCTGCGCTAGCAAATGAATAAGGACCAAACCGGCTTTACAGGAACAGTGTTGTTAATTTCATTATCTTCTGTTTCACTGTAGGTTTTAACATCTATCTTTTTAACCGTCTGCTGGATTATTTTAAAACTCTAGAATCTTTCTGTCCGCTCGTTTTTAAATGTTTTTTCAAAAAGTAGATATTACTTCAGGGAGTGCAGCTAGTGACAGTGTGGGCTCCATGGTAGCTCCGACAGGTTGACACAGTAGAAGTGGGGGGCGGGGCTTAACAAAGGATCAATTAACTAGGGCTGTGTATTGGCAAGCACCTCACGATACGATACATATCGCAATACACGTGTCACGATACAATACAATACAATATGATACATATCGCAATATAATACTTTTTTTTATGAAAATGGAGCCAAAAATACAACTTGCTGTATACCACGTGGATAGCCTCACATATTCACATATTGATAACACGGACATATAGTCTTTGCAAATCCTGGGCACTACACTGCTACATACATCACGTGTCGGCAGGAATGAGTCAAGATCCCACCACGCCGCTCTACAGTATACGGCCGCTTGCTTGTGAGACGCCATGTTGTGATTTTGGCCGGATCATGTGACAGGCCGGCAGGTCACTGGCCTTAGCTTAGAAGGAAATAGGCAGCGACATCTTGCATTAGAGGAGCGGAGGAGGAGGTTGTTTGACACACAGGGATTCGAGGCAATTTAAAGGATATTTCAAATCCGTTTAAAACAGGATTGTTTCTTAATGTATCGATAGTAGACACGGACGTATTGATACACTATCGTTTAAAAAAGTGATCGCGATAGTAAGCTATAGATATTTTAGCACAGCCTTAAATTTAACCAACCAGTCTCAGCAACACTCCTCAGGCTTCAGGAAGCTGAACCGGCTGAACCCCGGCCTACATACAGCATTCAGAGAAACACAGAGGAATGAGTGGCAGCACTGTTTGCTGCAGTGTCAGTTAGTATTAAGGTAATGACGCAGGTGCACCCTGTTAAACTTGTTCTTCCTGTGAGATTCTTTATCTTACTGTTTTGGGCATGTATCTACAACCATTGCTAAGAATACAGACATCTCTGTTTAATTTGAAACCACTGAAATGACTGTACTGTGCGTCTCTTCAAACATAATGACTATAACTTGCTCGAGGCAAAAAACAATTGCATAATTTGTTATGCTTTAATTATATTGTTTTAAGTAAAGTTGTCCTAATTTCATCTCTTTGAACATTGAAAACAATATTATCCCCACAGGGCAAAAATCGTTTTGTTCTGGATGAGGAGATCAGTCACATGCGGTTGAAACAGATCTTCATTCATTTCCTTTATTTTGGTCGAGTTAGGGCTTCTAACTGTCATCCCTGCCACTAGTATACAGTTCCCCAAGTGACCTTGAATACTGCCTTCAATCAACCACAGATATATGTATGACTAGAGCGTTCTCTACTCAGATTGTACTTCTTATTTTAACCCAATGAGCAACTTGCATAAAGAATCATGTTTGCCTCAGGCAGCATCCTTTATTGCCCAAACAGCCCGGATCCAAAGTGATAATTAAGCTGCGGTGTTTCTATGATTACAATCACAACATAGCTGTCTCTTCTTTTTACTGTTCTGTAATATACAAGCCTTCATATAAAAAAAACTAATGATGCTTTGATGAAGATAGTTCATGTGATTTATAACAGAGGGGTCTCTGCCTCAGAGCCATTTGTTATCTTTGATTTACGCGATGTAACAAAACAGATAAAACCAAAAAATATGAAGGAGAAGAAATGTGTAATGAGCTCAGTAATATCTTTAACAACCGTTGAATGTTGGGAGATCATTACTCCAGCGGCATGATCATTTTGTTGAAGAAAAAGTGAAACAAAGTACAAGCAATTCTTTACTTCAGTAAAAGTATTAATAATACCATTACAGTGTTAGAATACACTGAACAAAGTACAAGATTGTCCTGCGTCCACATCAGTTGAAAAATGATCAAAAAGTATTTATATAATGTTGAATACGTTTTGTGTCATTGTGTTGAAAGTAGGATGTGTCAGATATATAACATTTTACCCAACAAAAGCAATATTATGAGCTTCATTTCTTCACGTGTTAAAATGTAGAATCCGAAGCTAATTAGTAAGAAATTGTATAAATGTGGAGGAGAAACAAAACAACAATATTTCTCTTTGAAAATGTCAAATAAAGTCTCAGAAGTCTCCTGAAATAGAAAACTGTGAGTAACGTAACAGTAACATATATTTGTTACTTTCCACATTAGTTAATATGTAGATTTTGAAACACAGGATGAAACGGTGAAGCTGTTGAGCATTAGGGGCCCCCAGAGGGACCCCAAAAGGAGGAAATGACAAAATTCGTGGTTTTACGTTGAAAATAACTGGTACCTCTAAGTTGTCAACTTTTCTGTATCTAAGAAAACCATTATGGTTTAGCTGGATGATGTTGCAGTTTTAGGATTAGAGTTTATTCAGAGAAGGCTTTACGTGCTAAAAAGGGTTGAAATGGCCTCAGTGCTTTAGGGAGCATTTAATCCTTTACACAATTTTAAAGGATTTAAAAGCATCATTCACCGGAGATTTTGTATTCAAGTAAGATTCTATTGTTTCTTTTGCAAAGTTTGAAGTAATATTCTGAGCCTTTGGTTTTTGGACAGCAGCCTGTGGTGATAATGATCACAATATTGATAATGATGCATGATAATAACGATATGCAATGTACCTCAGCCCTCATAAAAGATCAGTAACAGATCCAAATCATTTCCTTGCAGTCTCCCTTCATCAGATAACATTTGTCAGCCACAAAAGCACCGACAGATGTGAGGAGAAATTAATACACTGCATCAATTTTACAGCAACTCGTGCAGTACGACGCGTTCAGACGTTGCTCACATATGAAGGGCTGAAGCACGAGAAAATGAGGCTTTCATGGCAGTGTTCCTAAGAGTATCCCTCAGGTAGAGCGGAGGAGGATGTAGAGATGGAGGCTCAGAGGAGGATGCTGCAGAGACAGCGGCTGACTTAACAAAAGGACAAACATCCCTCACCTTAGCATCTACCGGCAGCATTAAGAACAGGATGGGACCAGAGATAAAGACATGGTAATAATAGCAAATAACAGGGCAAATAACAAAGTTCACTGAGGGTGTAAGCAGATGCAGGGCAGAGGAGATGGTGGGTGGTGGAACCCCAGAGGTTGCAGTTTATTTATATTTCCATATTTATGCCTATCCATTTCTCCACCTCCCCTCCTCCTCCTCTCCTCCGCTCTCTCTCTCTCGCTCTCTCCAAGAAATAAAACCTGAGGCTTTCATGTGCAACATCAGCACAGAGCTGCTTTTTGTCACTTTGACAGGAGTTACTATACAGCGGGAACATAGGAGGGCTATTATTCTGATACACAGCACACACAAGCCTACTGTAGAAGCAATTTCATACATGAACATATACAGTAACCCAGGTACATTTATTTCCATATGTTGGAGGAGATAGAGGAACATCGCTCACATGCGTCGGAGGGGGGGAGAAACAGGAAGAGGATAAATCTCGCCTCTCTTAACGAAACATGCCGTGAGCTGAGAAGCCACCGCTTCCCCTTACGGTTGGTAATGCGCTCACAGCGGGAGGCTGTTGGGCCGAGGAGCACCTTCTGTTATCCAGGTTGTTGTACTCACACGTATACACGCTCATCTCTTTATCTGTACACGTACCAGATGCACGCAGAGGGCATGCAACACGGTGACACGAGGAAGTTGAGCAGACACACACTTCTGAAAGTAGAAAGGTTGCTCGCAGCATCCTCTCATCATCGCCCTCGCCTCAGGAAGTGTCTGCAGGTGTCTCATTCTCTCTTCTGTTCAGGATTTGGCATCAAGTAAATCTCTGGTTTAGGTTGAGTCTAGTTCTTCTCCGTTGTCGCCAATATAAGTCAATTCCTTTTCAACTGACAGTACAAACTTCTGCGAACATGCTGACGGAGCTGACAGTGTTTGCCTGAGCGGTTGGGACGGCGTTATCAGCTGTACGTGGGGCACGCTCACATGCACTAAAAGCATCCTATGTGAACACAGAGCGGAGACGCTCAGATAACAACACGCACAGAAGGAGAGGGACTTCATTCTCCATTGTATGTGTTTATAGAAAGTTGTATAAAGTTGTGTAATGCTCCTTTAACGTATAACGTTTGTTCTGTTAAAAAAAGGGTAAAAATTCAATAATACGAAATACAATTCACTGCTTACAGGGAGTTATGTGGTAAATGCTACTAAGCTAGCCGGCCGCTGACTGTAGCCTTATAGAGTGCTGCAGGGATGAATCCTAAAACAAAGAGATGAGTCAGCATTTTTGCACTTTTACTTACCTCGTCTCGGAGTAAAATAAAAAAAAGTATTGTTTTTTGGTTGGATGCCTGAAAACAGGTCCGTGGTTAACACAAGCTTAAGAGACTTTAACGTTCGGTTCTACGATATATAACATGTCAGTAAATACACCTCTTTCATGTGTCTTAATAAAGGCGCTTGCTAACAAATGGCTAAATGGGACGACAAAGGTTTGTTCACAGCCTGTTCGCTTTTACTTCTGCTGATCGCTCTCACCCTTCAGAATCACAACAGTGGGGTTCATTTGTGACGATTATGAAAAAACCCGTACGTATCGTAAACTTGTGTTTGCCACAGAGCTTATGTTCTGCAATAATTAATAATCCTCTTTGTCTTTTCGTTGAGGGAACCGGTGTGATGCTAACCTCCGGGTGTGATGATCATCTGCAGCTCGAGACAGATATGAGAGACTAACTCTCCACATAAAAACCCAACAAATAAACAAAAAATCATGAATCACATTTTGTATATTTTGAGAGAAAAGTATGAGAGCCAGTCAGGTACACTTTAAAAAAAGTTGTTACCTCTTATCGTTATCATTGAAGTGTGAATGATCAATGCTGGTTCAGCACTATGATGGTGATGTGCAAGCGAATGGAAAACACCATCCAGGACCATTGAAGTCAATGTCACGGTTTGAAATGACGACGTAGCTCAGCACAGAAACAAAAGGACTCCTGTCCTTGTCCACACCGATGTATTCACAGCTAGAAACTCTTACACAATAACAAGCTCCCCGTCTTCAGCACCCAACGGAGTGCAGATTTTGAATCGCAGCCGCGGAGAGTCGGAGGGATAAGAACATTTCTTACTTTGTAATACAGGCTCTGCTTACGGTGCGCTCACACAGGTTTCACCAGAAAGATGGGTCGAACAGCAGATTGGTGTGAAAATTGGAGCCAAAAAGACTCCCCGCCGTGGACCCCAGCACTGTCTGCCATCACAACAGCCTTGTTCCTGAACTCATAGGTTTTTATTTTCACTGTAAAAATAATGCATTCTTGCCTCACCGGCCCTTTGCAGGATCAATATGTGTGTGTATGGGGTTCACACCGTGGCTGTATTTGCCTTTTTCCCAGTCAGGGTTCTGTTTCCTGACACGTGATGTGAGGAAACTTCAGAAAAGAAAACATGGAAAACTTATACCATTTCTTTGGCTCCTCACAGGCTGAAAGATCATCTACTGCTCCTTAAAACTTTTACGTGAATTATTTAAGCGGTCTGTAGCAATGAAGGGGCGATTTTCAAAAATACATACAAGAGGAGGGGGCACCCAGAGAAAAGAGGTGGTATATGGGAGGAGACAGAAAAGCAAACCGTATGCTATTAAACATTTATCTGATTCTTACTGCCCAAAGATTTTTAAAGGAACCGCTCTGGTCGGTTTTTCCTCCAACCAAGTTCACTTATTTATTCATATCTCTCTCTCTCTCTCTCTCTCTCTGCATCTCTCACTTAATGTATTCGAGGCACGTATCGACTGCAAGGAAATACAGCAACTCATGGATCTCTGCACAGTTCAACATAGCACTGAGCAGGCTTTGATGTTTTAATACGTGTGGGCTTTCCGTTTGTGTGCAAGCAGCCTCGTGAAGGTCCTCACAGAATTAGAGAAAGAACCAAACCGCTCTTTAAAAAGACCTCACAGCTTAACCTCTGTTTTTCAAGGACTGCAAATGTGTCATTCTTTTTCAACATTTCGGTACTTATAGAGACCAGTTCTGCCTCGAGCGCACACACACACACACGCACACGCACACACACACACACACACACACACACACACACACACACACACACACACACACACACACACACACACACACACACACACACACACACACACAGTTGAACAACAAACCATCACTGGTGACTCCATGGTGGTCAAGGAAATGCAAAAAATAATTGTAAGGAGGTGATTCATCTGTAAAAACCCAGAAATGTTATTCTGTGACAAGGAAATCACTCTAAATGTTATAATTGACGACAGTAATCTGCATCATATGTTATATTTTTTTATACATTTTCACTTGTGATGCAAACAAATATGATGAGGTAAGGGGTGAGGAAAAATAAAGATAGAAACACATCAGAATTCAGTTTTTGTTTTCATAATATATTGTGAATTATTAAAAAGAAAAACGACCGTCTAAAGCAGACAAAGATTGACTGTATCACACTCCTCTGTGTAATATCCTCTCCTTCCTCTTTATTGTATTGCATTCGATCCGTCCTAAGTGGCTGTGAGCAGGTCTCAGCCTTCAGAGACGAGGCACACCTGAGTCTGTTTCCACCAGCTATCAACTACCGATCACATTTTAAAGAGCCAGATTGCAGATAACGAATGAAGGTTGAATTAAACCGATGAGTATGAGACACTGTGTCCACTTAGAGGTGAAATGTCTCGTCCGTGATCTGGATTTAGCTACAAGACTTTACTTAACATCAGCTACTGTAACAATACATTTACCATTTTAATGTTGTACCCAAACCCAAACGAAGAAAAAGCTACGATAAAAAAAGTGAAAAAAAGCCTATAAATTACTAATTACTCATTCCATTTCTTAATTTACCAACACTCAGACAGAAATGTGTTTTCTGTCTATCCAAGCAAGTTATATACCTGCCAATTCATCTTCTCACATTTACACAAAAAAAATCATTGAACTCCAATATTGCCTCATCGAGCAGCCCTGCTTGTTAATTTGCAACATTGACCACAAACATTATGGCCGAGTCTCTGATGGCCACCAGGCTGCCTCACAGGATCTATGTATCCTGATAAATCAGCGACCTCGCCCAAGGCCAAGCAAGACCTCTCCATGTAGCGTGTAGATATCTATGAACAGATCCATGCTGTAAGTGATCATTAGTTGAATTGACATTAAACATTTCTATGTTTCATTACAGCACATAGGTGGGGCTGAAAATTGAAACTCCAGTGAGAATAGAGAAATAAAGTAAAGTGAGCTGTGTGAGCTTCGCCATTATCGTAAAACACGCGGAGCACGCGGGATATTAAAACGTTCAGTCTCTCGCATGCCTTCATGTGAATGGTGGATGGATCGATACAATCTCAGTAGAGCACACGCTACCCGTGAGGGTTTTATGATCACTGATAATTTGCCTGAAGGAATCCCTGGAGGTAGAGGACCCCAAGATAATGTATACAGTGAAGAATATGAATCCTACTATTTAGCATTGAGACTTTGTGCTGAGAGGTCTGACTGAAATAAACAGTGTTACTGTTACACATGTTCAAAATAGCACATTTCTGAGATTCTAAATAGTAACATAACAAAACATGTCATGATATAAATAACTGTGTCATCCTGATGTCAATATGTGGAACACAGAGTGACCTTTGACTTGGAACCTGCAACGGCGGCTCGGTTAAGTAGTGATAATGGTTGATTAAAATGCACCTTGTTGGTTGAGGCTGGGAGAGGATTGTAGATTGTAGTCTGGACAGGCCGTGGATTATGGGGGCAGGTGGGAGCGTGCAGAGTGAGCACTTGGAAAAACGTGCAGGATGGACTGACGAGTTGGCGCGGTGACAAAAAACTGAAAAACTGAAACAGACAGAAATTGTTCTGGAATATTAAAAACAACAAGAATTACGGCCTGGTTGTTGTACACCTCCCACAAACAGTCAAGTTGCAGTTTACATCAATGTCTGTCCAAAATGTCATGAATTCATAATTCAGCCCTGTTAGACATTTGTGCAAAATTGTCATAATAAGAGTAAAGATGTTTGTGCAAGAAATTCCTTTCGGGTGTGAGATATCGCGTTCCCGAGAACGGATCGCACTGTAAAAGGAAGACAACACGTGACAACCTAACGAGTAATGCGGTCTATCAGATAGTGTGGTGCTTATTTTGTACTTTTCAAAGCCGGGACAATAAGTTCAGCATCTTGAGAAGGCCTTGCCCAGCAGATGCCCGGAGTCCGCAGAGGAGCCAAATCTTTCCTGTTGGTCAGAGAATCCATATGGTTCAGACTAATAACTGGCTCATGGATGGTCCAGTCTACAACCTGCTCAGGCTAAACTTCCCTGATTGACAGAGGGCCAAAGCCTGCTGTTCCAGATGGACCTCAAACTGCTGAGAGAGACTTGTTGATTATTCCAAGTAACTAAAGCCAACAAACTGAGTACACAAGAGATGCATATCTTTAAATGGGCCCTAATACGTTTTTACATTTTTTACAAATGTTTAAAGTAACAGTTGGACCTTTTGGGAAATCACATTCTTGCAGAGAGTTAGAGGAGACGATCGATACCTCATGCCTGCTTGTGCTGTAAATATGTGGACAGGTTAATAGGCAGCAGCTGGCGAGCTTAGCTTAGCATAACGACTAGAAACAGGTGGAAACAACCGGCTCTGTCCAAACGCAACAACATCTGGCGATCCACACCTCTGAATTCATGAATTGCTCACTGAAAAACATCTTTGGACAGAGTCACGTTAGCGGTTCCCCCTTGTTTTCAGGCTAAGCTAAGCTAACAAGCTGCACGCTCACTAACAGACATTCAATTGAAATCAAGTTATTTATATAGCGTCACATCATAACAGACGTTTTCTCAGGCAAATTGTCACGTAGAGCCGGTCCAGATTTATATCACATAAGAGTTGTATCGATCTTTCCATATTTCCCTTTCCAGGAGAGATTTAAGAAAGATGAATATTGTTTGATGTGTGAGTGCTGAAGTGCAGGCTGTAGATGTCATACTTTTAAAAAACTTCCATCACACGTTGTTGGAAAACCTCGAGTTGTGCCTGACATGATGTCATTCAACAAATACGACACTAGATGTACTTTTAACAACAAAGAGATTTACTCTTATGCATATTAGAAAACATAAAAACCCTGAAAACTCTATAAAAACAAGTGGCGAACGGCTGGGAGGCAGAGAGGCGGCGTGGGAGATGAGATGGCAGAGCCGAAGTTGAGCGCCGCTCAGGAATTCCCTTTGACTCGAGTGGAGAGCTGGAGGAGGAGGAGACGCTCGCTCACGTAGCTCTGCTTTAAAAAAAAGTGCTGCGTGACTGCTCTGTAACAACGGGGTCAGGAGGAAGGAGACGGGGAGGGGAAAAGTGTCTCAAAGATACATAACGGTCTGGTGGTATAGCACTTAAATAAAATATTTACATCACATTTATATTAACACATCTACATATCATTAATTCATGCAAAAATAAAATTCTTGTATAATGTTTAAGTCATGCACGCCCACTCAAACATATTCTGAAATCTAGATTGCAAACAAATCTGATCCTCATGACTCACTTCTTCTCCGCTCCATCCTTTCCCTCCACGTCTTTCTGCCTCTCTATCTCATCCTCAAGTCACTTTCTTTACTCCCATGTCACCCTGCAGTCCACCCGAAGAGCAATCTGTGTCTCATCCTCACGGAGAGGCACTTTGGCTTCTTTCACACCAAGCCGAATATCTTCACACTGAGAGGAGCTAGAAGTCGAGGTCAGACCGTGGTGGTCCACGATAACCGCAAACTATAGTGACAAGTATCTAAAATCAGCTGCAGCAACAGCAGTGTAACGGCAATGAGACAAAGTGCTGTTCTTTCAATGGTAGACCTGTAGGGGGAGTTCCTCCTGCACATCCTAATGCGGTGGGGCGTTGAGATGGCACTGCTGTAAAGGAATCAGCGCATTCAGGCAGCAAAGACGAGAGCAGAGCTGGTTGATTAAATTTGTATGAGCATGCAGCTGTACATAAAGGCAAAAGGTACATCCAAATATAACCTACAGTTTAGTTCTGCTTGTGTTCTCTTAAGGGGCCGCAGGATAACTTTTCTTCTGAGGTCAAGTTTGATTTTTAAATAATCACCTTGATAAGAAAACCAATATGTGTGGCACCGACTCAAAACTGCAGAAATATGAAAAACGGGCACGTTCACTGATGAACACACCCAGAAAGCTGCTCTCAGCGTTTCTCTGTGTTACATAACCGTCTGTCCCCTACATCAGAGACATTTTGGTGCTGTTTTAATCCATCGGCTTATCTCTGCTTAGTCTCAACCAGTGCTGTGTGTGTGTGTGTGTCTGTGTGTGTGTGTGTGTGCATTCATGCGTGTCACGTTCATTATGTGTGCATTTGTAGACCCCCTACAGCTGCTAATAGATTCTCTATTCAGCTTAAAGTTACACATGTAAGTGAGCATGCAAACACACTCAGACAGGAAAAGAAATGCCCACACACACACACACACACACACACACACACACACACACACACACACACTTATATCTCAGCATACTCAAGGAGAATTACGAAATCAATGCCATTGATTCATTTAATATGACCTGCCTTATAAAAAAAAGGCATGAAAATCTCACTTTCTAAAATACGGGTCATTTAAATTCACCCTCCTAAACCCTTCTGGAAACAGCGATCTTAGAAATGAAAATGGTTAAATAGCACTCTGTCCAATGACCTTCATTAAAGTCTGTGTATTTGGTGAGTCATGCTGAATGTAAAGCTTTACAGATAGTTTGAATCATGGCGAATCAGTTGCTGCTTTCTTTGTGATTCAGAGACGGTCTCACACGATTCAAACATCTTAAGTCATTTCAAAGCGGTTTGTTTTGTTGCTTGAAATGTACTCACGGTGACCTTTCACTGTAATCTGCCAGAGGTCATGTCTTCCTCCGTCTCAGTCTGAATGGGCTCTTAGCCTCTCATCTTACGGAGCGGGCCTAAACCCCTCATTCCTCTCATCTCTCCCTGATTATGGCGGAGCCCTCGGAGACGCAGACCATCAAAGGCTCTGGAGAGGAAGGCCAGGAAAGACAGAGAACACAACTTGGCAGCCTAATTTGGTTTGCCTCGGCCCCCTTTAAGTGTGTGTGTGTGTGTGTGTGTGTGTGTGTCTTTGGGTAGGGCAAATGCTAAGAGCCCTTCATAATCCCTCCATTCCCATTCCCCACCACGCCTGACTGCACCAGCCTCCCTGGGAGCCCCAGCTAAACATGCTCCCAGTACGGGATGCAAGATGAGTTACTGGAGGTGAGCCCTGCTCCTGGAGCACGATCACTTTGTAAGCGATTAGTTACAGTGGTGTCCGTCGGAGTGGACAGTATGGAACCGAAAGAGGCAGCAAGCAGCATGTACAGTAAATAAGACGCTCTAATGGGATCCACGGGGTCAGCGGATGTGGTTTCATTACCTGCAGCGATAAACAAAAGCATCTCAATGTATTCAGCGGATCGTTTGGCACACAGCAGAGACAGTGTGGTATTTACAGTAGCACGCTGCGCGTGTATGGACAAGCATTTAGCATAGCTTTAAGAGTCCACACTAAGTTATTAGAAACAAATAAGCTGAATATAAGTCACAGGACATTATTCTAGTGAGTGGCAGCAAGTTACGCGGCTGTTATCTGGGGAAATCACACATTCATCACATCAAAGTGGATCTTTTCAGGCCGTGTCAGTGCACCAGTCTGGTTTGCACCAGAGATTAAATGACAGAATACACTGACGCTTCTTTTAGACACATGCCAAATAGATAATGAGCCTGAGTTGTTGCAGTGAAAGCTAGTGATGCAATAATGTGGCTTCAATACGTCTCACCAAAGAATAAACATGTTTACAAAAGGCTAGTGAGCGGTTCATTATCTATTGAGAGGGAAAGTTAAGGAATTAAGGCACAACGAGAAGATGGAAGTTGTGGTTGTGGACAGTGAGATAATGTGCACTATGGACCTCTCTGAAGGGTAGAAGAAGAACTGCTTGAACAGCGTTCAGGTGGCTTCCTGATGGCGTCCCCGGAGACGAGACGAGGAAGGGGAAGAGCGATCACGTGTAGCAGAGGAAGCAGGTGCAGAAGTAGACGTAACATACTTGTCATGGAGACTCCTAGTGATGCTGGAGAGTTACTGGTTGTGCCATGAACACTGGCGCATGGATGTGATTATTCTGCTGGGCCATGGTACTGGCTACATCCTGGTGACCAACCACCTCCCACGCGTTCTTCAGTCGTGACAGAACAGATAAGCCGCAATTTGAAACCGTGTTATTGCTCGCACTTCTCTCACGCTCTAATAATCTGCCTTGTCAAATGGTTAATCTGTGTGCGCCCTGTTGTCCATGACCTCTCCCTTTAGGGTGGCCAGGATGTTATTGGTGGAGGTTAGCAGTTAGAGAAGACCAGGATAGGTCCTGAACCAGAGCCCTGGACACACGACCACGGCGGGAATCAAGCTTTTATATTTGTTCCAGAGGCGGAGTGAAACGCCGGCGTATATCGACCAAATCGTTTAAATACGGAGATAACAACTCACATTTTGGTGACAGTCCCTGCTGGAAGTCATTCATAGTGTTGCACTAGCTTATTCACATGAAAAAAAGAGGTCTAGCGAGGAGAAGTTAAAGCCTTGGCTCCTTTCTTACTTCAGCACAGCTGAGCAATCACGGCATGAAGTGGGCGTGATTGTCAGTTTCAGAAAGTTAACCCCTGAAATCCAACGTAGTAAATGTGTGTGTGGGCACCATCTGCACTTCTGATGGAGCATTCAGGACCTGTGTTGATTGGCCCTTAATGAGCGAAAGGTTTGGAGGAAGCAGAGAGAAAGCAGACGAGAGACCTGAGACACATGGAGCTGAGGATGGATCTGCGGGGGGGGGCACGAGAAAGGTGTGGGCACGCCCATGCAAGGTTGCCTACCTCGGAGATAGCCGAAGGTCCCGTAAGTTCCACCCGGCTCGCACGACTTCGCCCTGAGAGGTCGACTTCTGAGTGGACGGCTGAAGTGGGAAGTACCCGAGCGCTGTGGGGAGCGATGACAGCGAGCCTTTGTCTGGTAGCAGAGCAGTTAAAGTACACTTCATCGAGGTTCTTCTCCATCTCTGAATGTAGGTCCGGACAAATGGGACGCCGGCTTGCTTCTGCTCGAGGAACGAGGGGAGACTCCACCAGTTAATAAAGACTTGTGGAGGAGCTGGGGGAGCGTCTCGTGGGCGGACTCTACCCAAAGGAGCAGGTGGGCAGCTTGGATTGCAGGTCTGGATTGAAAGGAGAGGTTCATATGCACAACAGAGAGATTAGTCAGATGAACTGGAGCAAAAGAGCGAAAGAGAGGAGGACGAGGCAGCTGTCTCCATGACAGCAGTGGTTTTATTAGCAGGCTTTCAGCTCAGTGCTTGTCATTGGAGTTAAAGTTTGTCCATTTTGTGTTGTTCTTTGTATTCATGGCGTTTCCTCCCACAATCTGAAGACATGTAAGGTAACCCGGAGTTCCTGTGTGGACGAACGTGTCCAGCAACTTATCCAGGGAGATTCGTTGCCTTAAACCAAATAATTCTAGGATAAACTTGCGTCCCTCTGAGACCCAGAAGGAGCCAAACACTGTAGAGAAAAAGATTTATATCTTTAGTTTCTTTACTTGACGGCTCTGAGGTGCTCACATCTCCCTCTTTGTTCTGCTTTCACATTCTGTCCACGTTTGACAGCAGGTTCCCCTTACAACCTCTCCATCACCCCTCCTCCCCTCGCTCAGTCTCTTTTCCCCGTACAGTTGAGGCGGAGGCCGCATAGCGGCACAGAGGTTACGACGCGGTTCAGCGGCTGAGGCACCAAAGATTACGTAAACCTCAAGCTGACTGCCAGAAGACTGCAAACAAGGGAGTAACGCTGACAAAGGCCCGCTTCATCATCAACAGATTACACCTCCATAATGCATGTGTCTGCGTGTGAAAGGGAGAGAGAGAGGAGTGAGAAATGTTTTCTTTCAGAAAATGTCATTATAAACCACTTTAATCTAGTTCAGTCACTGACGGTGATTTATCAAAATCCTTGAATCTCCACTTTTCAGAAATGAGCTTTAGTCAAATAAGTTGGTTGTACTTTGTAGCAGACAGATGCACCGGCCTGCTGTAACGAGGTTGTCATTGTGAGCATTCGCTTTGTTTGCTTTGTGTTCGTTTGCTGCAGTGTTTGGCTCCGGAATGAACAGATTGCAAAACAAAAAATACAAGTGCAATCTATTTAGTCACTCAGTTTGAATCACACCTTTCTGAGTCACCGTGAAACCAAACTATAAAGGAACAAGTCCCGTCAAATTAAAAGCTTTTGTTTCGGGCCTTACATGGCGGCTACAAGGATGCCACCGCTGTGAAAGCGAACGTAATCATGAAACAATGAATGAAAACGACACAACACACACCTAGATCCTCAATGCAGATAGTGCAGACAACAGAATATAAAATAACTTATGGGATAATCGCAGTAAATAAACCATAAATAGAAGAGGGACATCACTCCGATCTCAGTCTGAGTTTAGATACGACCAGCAGCAAGAAGGGAGGGGCGGACAGACTGCCATGTCAGCGTTTATTAATGCAGTTAAATTTGCCCATCTTCTTGTACTTTAATTAAAGTTCATTAAAATGTATTTAACAGCCCTGTTTACAACTTGTTTACAGATAAATCAATGCTTTATTTAGCATAAGAAGTAGGACTATTTACAGGGACAGCTAATCCTTCACTTTACGTACAAAATAAAATCACCTCCCATTTCACAATAAATGGAGACCTCGAGGAGAGCTTCTTGAGCTTCTTGCTAGAATTTTCCAGCACGGTCTCATAACACACAGTTTACTTTGTCGTTTGATAAATCAATCAACCAGAGGTCAGAGAGCGCTAAGGCCGCAGAGAGGAGGCCTCCTACGCTACCGCAAAAGAAGAAGATGGAAAACATCCCCAGTGTCAACGGATTCTATAAACAAGGTAAGAGCACGTACATGGTTGACCTCAAATCCTTCCAGACCACCAAGCTGGAATATTCAGAAACCTGTGAACCCACAAAACACGGAACAATACGCTCCCGTGCTGTGTTTGCACATAGAACAGATATAGATATAGTAGCTCAGTGTATAGTACATCTTTAAAAGCCAAACTTCATGAACAAAGTTTGACGGAGAAGAAGTCGACTGCCGCCAGCTTACTCTTTACATAATGAACAGTTGGTCGCTCTTTGTTTTTTCAAAATTTGGCAACCTCTCTCTCTGCCGAGCGGCTCGGACGTGCTGACTACTACTGAGGGCAGGAAACCTCGCTCAGTGACAAACTTATAATTGCCGGATTGACTCTCCTCGCTATAATGAGTCACAGTAGACACGCAGAGTTTGCACTTAAATCACCCTTTCTGTAGAGGAAGGTAAGACGACTCTGGAAGCAAGAAACTAGAAACGAGCGACAGTCAACGCCGGTTTCTTCTGACCGTGACTGTGTGTTTTTTACTGTAACCATGGCAACAAACCCCCCCTAATCCTTCCCTAAACCTAACCAGACGAAGGGTGAACACAGCTATATTACAGACAGGACAGCATGAGAAACACGAAACCCAAAATACATTCATGAACCTGAGAAGCAGCATGATATATATCCCCTTTAAAATTAATTTAACAATTACACTAAATCACAGAGTGAGGTTTTACAGTGTAGGCTTGAATGATCGTGGTGCAGTAATTTATAACAGAGAAAAATGTAATTAAAAGGTTCCAAATTAATTTCTCTCTCTCTCCCTCTGTTGTCTCTCTCTCTCACACACACACACACACACACACACACACACACACACATATCCCCACAACATCTGGAATTCACAGTTCAATTTACAGCGAGCCAGACAGATATGATTATCATGCAACAGATGTGAGTCAATTTGTTTGTGTGTGTGTGTGTGTGTGTGTGTGTGTGTGTGTGATGGGTCATTATGCTTCCGATGAAGCAGTGGCTGTGACAGATAGTTGTTTGACTAGTACACACACAGTAACTGTGAGCGTCTGAATTTACAGTGGCAATATTAATGAAATATATTCCCGCTCTACACACAGCGTGTTGCATGGAAACAGTCTCCTGTGTTTGGTTTATTTCACTTGCTGGCTGATTCCCATTCTCCGTGTGCTCATATGTGGATTTACACATGACGCCAAAAACCAACGTCGTCACCGGCGCTTTGTGAGCGAGCCCCGTTCAGAAGACTTCCTGTATAGCTCTGTCACTTCGCAACCGTGATTTCCCTGCACCCCTTTATATACAAACAACTAGTTTTACACTAATCCAAAGCTTTCAACACTTTACAATTTAGCCTCACACGCACTGATGGCGGCTCCATCATTATCGGGAAAATCCTTTGTACCATCTATGACACGTGTTCAACCTTTGTGTGTCGGGCACAGAACTTTGGGTTTGTAGATGCAGACGTGTTTTAAAGGGCACACCGCCATGTCCGCGGTGCCAGGAGGTGATTTGTATATTACAGAGCTTACGCGTCCCTGCTTCCATCCAACTCTGTGAGTCCTTCTATTGACCTCGACGTCATCCACTTCCACAGATCAGATCTGATTAAAACCTCATCCTCTCACTCACTCTAATTATTTTTTCCTTTATACCGCAAAGGCTTTTTTTTCTCCCCTTTAATCATGTTTGCATTATAAGACCAGTGAATCTCGGTTACCCGTCACCATGATCCCGGCCTCTCTAAACTCTTGAAATGTTCTCACCCGTACGGTAATTTGCTTCAACGAGTAGCCCTCTGACTTTCAATGCAACTGTCACCAAGACGTGATGAAAGTGAAGTCGGGGGATTATGTTGTGAATTGTCTCGCCCCTCAATGTGGGAGGAAAAGGGGACGTGTGAGGTTAAGCAAAGGGCAGGAGTCTGCTAAGAGACTGAGGGTCTCCGTGCTCAGGGATGAGCTGCAAACACACAACCTCCAGAGAGAGCGAGAGAGAGAGAGAGAGAGAGAGAGAGAGAGAGAGAGAGAGAGAGAGAGAAGAGAGAGAGAGAGAGAGCTTCCTAGAGAAGGCAGATAAGGAAGGATGAAAGAAAGAGAAATAATAATGGAAGAGATTACTGTGGTTGTGTTGTACATATTGTAGCATCATAATGTATTAAACCGTTGGATATTACAATGTTATATACGCCAAAAGCTACAAATCTCCACTGCTTGTTAAGGCGGTGTGAAAGCCATTTTTCTTAGAAGGAGCAACAGCAGAGGCAGCTGCGTGGAGTGTCCCTTCAAATCACCCGCCAGGTGATCCTGCAGCGGGCCGTCGCTGCTCATTACGGCCCCGCCACTGATCGCCTCATTTCCTCTCTCCCACTGTGGATAACTCTGGAGAAACTTCTGCAGTACACAGCCAGCTAATCCTGGCTGCAAGGATACACCCTCATTTACACACACAGACACACACACACACAGACACACACACTGCATGATGTACTTGGACGGTCGAGGGTGTTGAACCACCAGAGGAAGATCCCAGTTTCACTCACATATAGAAGGGAGACGGAGGAAATTACAGCTGCACAGACAATTAATTCTAAATACACACACACACACACACACACACACACACACACACACACACTAGACAATAGTCTACCATAGTACTATAGCTTGAAGCTTAGCAGCACGGACTGCGCTACTTGACGCATTGGGGTGAGAATGTGTTGGTATACGGCCGCTGACCAGATGCTATACAGCGCTCTCTGTGCAGCTATAACCTTTAGTATTGGAGTGTGAGAAATGAATCATTCCTACTAGACCACACCCTGCTTGATTGTGCCTCTTCTTCAGCTATATTTGTCGCTGACCTCCTCTCGGCTCTAATACACTCAAACATTCATTACAGCGGAGTCTCAAGTGGAATGTACATCATTAGAGGAATTGAGCAGGTCGCTCTCTGAGGAGCCATCCACAGCAGTTTCACTATTGAACCTGGGACCACATTGTCAGCACTCTGCAGTGTGTGTGTGTGTGTGTGTGTGTGTGTTCTTGTTCCAGTGTAAGCATGTACAGACACATAAACAAACCTGTAGGTCAGATTGGAAGAGGCAGACATTTACTGCACCAGAAGAGTAAAGAGGAACAGGAAAGATTCAGAAAAAATAAACCACAGTTTGAACTTTGTGTCTGGACTCCTGCTGTCCCGGTGTTTCAGTTGTAGACCTTTAAAAAAAGGGGAAAAAAAATAGTCTTTCACTAACAGGTTTTATCCCCTTTTAGTGGGCCACGCGGAAACAGAGCTGCAAGTAGAATTGTTTTTAGCTTTTGATTCATTTGTTAATTATCTTCTGGATTAAAGGTGCCCTGTGGAGTTTTCTTGAAAGCAAACAAGAGTTACGTCGACCGTAACTGCTACTTTGTCCTGGAGGTCTAACTAATGTCCAACGTGTTCAATGCATTTCCTTCCTCACAAAACATTTGCAAAGTAGTTCATTTGAACATTTTGAGAAGTGGTCTTCTTCTCTGCCTTTCCTGACTTTACTGTTGCACGTTTCTTCTGTGAAACCGATTGCTTGACTGTCGTGTTCATGTGCTTCCTTGTACACACACGTAAAAAAAAATGCTTCACTGTACGAGAGGTCATAAACTCCTCTGGGTACCTTTAATCAGAACTCAAAGATATTAAGCAGAGAAAAACAAAAAAACACTTGATCATCTTTTGAGATAGACTGTGATTCAATGTATTCATAAAGATCAGCCTGACTATGTGACGTTTGGCAGTGGACACAGTAATGATCTTCAAAGTGTGCGTGTGTCTGTGTATTGCCATAAAAAATTACAATCTACCTTCGGGGCCCTGACAGCGTTTTGTCATTATAGTTGTTTAATATACGCGAGTCCTCACTGAGAGCCACAGAGGCCCGGCCTAGTTAAACACACCTGGCTTTCATCCAGTATGAGCTAATAAACTCGACGCGGCCATGAGACTGCAAAAAAAATTGCAGCAATATGCAGCAGAGGCGCACACACACACACATCAATACATAGAATCACACAGACACACACACACACACACACACACACACACACAGGTGACAGCGCTTCCCACAGGGCACATGCAGTTATAAAATTAGAGATAAAAAAAACCTTGCACATCTCTGGCTCTTTTGATCCCTCTCTGAAGCGCAGAAACACCGCAGTTGTTCAATAAAACACATACAGTATACTGTATTTCATCTATAATAAGACCAGTTTTATTTTCAGTAGTATAAAAGGCATGTATCACCATGACCCATAAACAGTGTTCCCCAATTAGTGTACATGAAGAACCTGTGAGATTCAGTCCATTAGTGTGTAAAGTATGGGCGGGGAAGGGAGGGCCGCATCATTATGCTTTCAAAGAGCGGCGCGCGCCCGTGTGCACTCCGCACTAATCAAGGAGCTGTGATTGATGAGAGTCCCGAGCTGCGGCTGAATCAAAGGCGACGCGCCCTCGACCGCACGGGTTCGGAGAGGAAAACAGGGTATTACTGTAGAGAGGGAGCGCCACTGTAGTGACAGGCACAGCCGGTCGGATTCAAGCTAAAGTACTCAATCTGCTGCGTAGTGGGACAAGCGTAAACCGCACTTTAGTATTCCGTGCATCGGATAGTCTGACAGTAACAGACTTCTTATGATCTGTTTAACAGGTAGTGAAAGGCAGCCACTCCAGAGATGACAAGCAACGAAAGGAAGCTTTCAAAAAGTCTTTGATGTATTTCAAAAAAATGTTGAAACGGTTTCTTGACAAGCTGCTGTTGACATGTTCTTATGCACAGCGCTGAAGTCAGACTCCAGGGGACCTAATGTCTCACATAAACGGGTGTTAATATGCTTTAAAAACAGATATAAAGTAATATACGTAGCGCAATATAATGGAAAAAAAATGTTGTGCTTGAGACAAATTTTCTCAATTATTTTTATTTTCATTAAAGCAAAACTAAAATTTTTGAGAACAGTGGCTACTGTGGCCTCAGTTGCCATTTTGACAAATGGTGAATGCCAAATTGTGCTGCAACAGTAACACAAGTAGAGTCATTAAGTCAAGGAATGAACTCTGTCACGCTGCAATATCTATCGAAAGTTTGACAACTTTCGCTAAAGTTAGTGTTTTAACTTTTCATTTGAAACATGAAGGTGTTCTCATTTCATTTCATACTTTAAGTGAGAAGCACTTTGTCTGTTTCAGTGGTACATAATCCTTGACAGTGTTGAGTAACTAATACATTTAATTTAGAGGTTTATTCGTCTTTACTATTTTTTATGTGATTGGACCCACTGACCAAAATCAATTACTACTTTTTTATTTTTTACATTTGACGTTGATGAACTACCAACACAGGTACACAGGTGTGACTCCACACAGAGCTGAGTGCATCTGGCCTCAGGCTGGACCTTGAACATCACTCTACAAATAGCATCACTTCTCTCTATCAGACTGTCTGTCTGGAGCGATAATCTCTCCATTTGATGATCTCTGTAGCTCATCCCTTCTGTGTCCACTAACAGTATTAGTGTCAAAGACCTCTCACACACCACCACACACAGGCAGAGTCTGAGCACAGCGGAGACTGACCCCGGGACGCTCTGGTTCCCGCTCAGCTCTCGACTCTTGTGTTGGTAAATGCATCCGAGGTCTCAAAAGACATAAATGCACCGAGAGCTATAGGATAATGAAAACTCAGTGGGTACTCATGACTGATGGCCGCAATCAACTCAGCACAATGACAAAACGGATCGCGCCACAAAGCGGAGCGGCGTGATGAAAATATCACACTGCGAAACGGACGGAAATGTGTCATCCTGTCGTCCAAAAGTGGTGCACGGACGCCGATCCCCGCGGAGAGACGAGTCAATCAGCCCCTGTTAGAAATGACAGGCAGGGAGACGAAACTAATTGTGAAAATGGAGACACGTGGCTGACAGGATGCAGAGAGTAGACCAGACTGACGGGTCCACGGGAACAGGAGGAAAAACAAATCACACAGATCACCACGTCACTGGACGAAAACGTGATTTGCAGGTAAACGGACAGCGTCGGAGCAGACAGGCGAGTGGGCGGCGTGATGGCCAAACCAGACCATGGAGGACAGACGGGACACGACCAGACACCCAGTCGCAGGCAGTTAATGCATCACTATTGCGTCAGCAAGAGAGCTGCTGTGACATCTGGGGAGAAAGTCGCTGTAGGTTGGTCACAGCCACAGGGTTAACTACCAGCAGTAATAATCGGCATGGACAGACAGGCCTGATGAAGGGTAAGCCATGCTTACAGCTTCTCCCAGAGGTCAGAGTTTAGCAGATTAGCACTGAAACAAACCAACTCCAGGCAAAGCAGAGGACACACATAGTAGAGATGTTGGGCTATTAGCATATTTATTGCACTGAAATGGCTATAAAAAGTAAAGCCGCATGCTTAATTTCACTTGTCCCACAGTTCCATTAAAAAAAAAGAGAAAGGAAGTGGGGAGAAGAAAGGGAAGAGAAAGGCAAAGAAAGGAAATGAGGGGAGGAGAGATTTCCTGTCCCATCCAAGGGCATGGCAGTGTTCGTGTTCTCAGTCGGCACCATCTGCTCCAGGAGCATGTCAGCCTGCCAGCCAAGAGGACGGTACGAGCCTCCGCCAAATATGCCGTAACACCACCAACACCATAACAAACAAACACACACACAGACACACACACACACACACACACACACACACACACACACACACACACACACACACACACACACACACACACACACACACACACACCACAGAGCAGCACATTAATTCTGCTCCAGCGTCAGCAGCAGAGTTCCAGCTATTAAAAAAACCTGCTATCTCTCTGGGTCTGCAGATATCTGTGAGATAGCAAAAACACATTTTCCAGGGGAGAGCAGCACGTTGCTGTGAAATAATTACATTTCGCCGGGAGACATAAATTAACACGATACGGTCTCGCGAGCCGCATCCAGGTGCGGCGATGGGGAGCGTCGCGGGCCGTCGGCTGGCTGAGTCAGGCCCCGGGGTGACGGTGCATAAGAGCACCCGTGAGGGGACCAGCAGTGTGTGTGGCAATGTGCTACAGTCAGCTCAGCTGTCTGGTTCAGGGTGTGTTCCTGTGTGCGCACTGAGAGTTTGTGTGTTCCCGCTGATGAGTCTGTCTGCAGCTGGGACGGGGGGGGGACGGGGTAATGAAGCGAGGTGCACCAGCCCAACGACGATTTGATTTTGTTTGTTCCTAAACAAAGACAAAGCAACCCCAGGTAAGCTGCCATGACATTGAATACATATCTCGTCACATATCAGCATCCATACAGGGACACACAATTTGTCATGTAAATGTAAACACACACACACACACTTTGACCTACTTACACTATTTCATACTTCAGTCGAACCCCGATATCAGCTGACATTCATGTCTTTGTCGAGGGCTGGAGGCATCTGTCTATTACCAACAAAAGGTCTAGAAAGCAGAGAAATGAATGGCTTGTCAACATGTTCAATAGATTTGAGCTGATGGACACTCCATCACTCTCTGGACCTTGTTGCTGAGTGCCTGTGAAAGGCTGACCTACAGTGATGCCCTCGCAGATCTCAGCGATTGTTACAAGCCTCCCGACGAGGAGAGACAAAGGGGAAGGACACGTAACGGAACTACGGAGAACAAACAGACGCGCTTCAGTGTCAAACATCACGACTCATCAAGAGCTACAGAACTAACAACGCTCGAGTCCTTTTAGACCAGAGTTTTTTTAACACTGTGAGCAGCAGAAATGAGATTCTATTAACCTGGAGGGAGAAATGAAATGTCAGAGAGAAATATCTCAAAACCTGGAGAAATAAAACTAAAGGGCGAGCGGAGGCAAGCTGGCAACTTGTTGGGATGACTCGTCAGCAAAAATGTTTATAGCTGTTTTGCAAACAGCCACACTCGAAGAGCGAAGAGGAAAGCCAGCTGTCACAGAGAGAAAAGACCTGATTTAAATATGGGGATAACGGAGTGCGTGTGTGTGTTGCACTTATTTGTTCAGAAAGAGTTGCAATAAAAAAGGAATTTCCAAACCTGCTTACTTTCTCACTCGGGACAATCACGGCTTGAAGTGGGTGTGAATGTCAGACAGTCGGTTTCATGATGTTGCAAAAAAACGGTCTGCCCTCCCTGCTCTGCCGGTGGAAAGGTGTGATGAGATGTGGCTCCAGGTGCTGCTCGACCAGCCGACAAGCAAACCCGTCACAGGATATTAACACCTTAAACTATCACATAAAGCACTTTTATCCTCCTCTCTCTATCTACATGGCTAGATACCACCAGGGAAAGTCACACTTAGAGGAAATGTAAGAGTAAAAATAACAGATTTTGTAAATGTAGAACTTAACAGCGTACATTATCAATTGATGAAGCCATTATAGCTGACCTCATCGTTATGCACACAACATCACAGGTGTATTCACTCCTATATCACGACGGTTCTTGTTGTGTTTCCATTCATGAAAACATTGTATTACGTTGAATCACTGAGTGTCACCTGTGTTGTTATAGATCTGACGTTTCTTGGTATCCAGCTGCAAGTCAACACAGACAAACAACACATCTATGAATACCAATCCCTAGTCAGGAGAACACACAATCAAGTTGGGAAGCACCAAAAGACAAGATAAGCTACAAAATAAAAGATACAAATGAGAAAATGCTGCTTTAAAGAAATCTTTCTATCCTAATCTTTTTACTGTATGTCTTCCTATGGAGCTGCTATAACTACAGCATCATGCCTCACCTCCTCCTCCCCCTCCATTAGTGGAGATCCAGAGCATTCACAATTTGCCTGTGAAGATGTTTTCCAGAGGAAGTGCCTCACATGATTTATAGCACAAAAGAAGATGCTGCGGTTGTACAGTGGTTGCATACAATGTGCCTCTCTGGCAATACCCAGAAGCCTCTGCGGCTGTGTACGGCTGTGAGACCCAGATGTTGATTCAAATGATGTTGACTAAGCACCACCTTCACGCGTGTTTCTTTACTCTCTTAGAATCCAAAGTGATCGGCGTTGCCGTTGAGGAGCTGCTGTCAGCGCGCGACGTCCTGCAACAGGACGACAGACCACGACGCGCTCGTCATCACGCCACTTAGAAGATGAAGCTGACGGAGAAGCTTTCAAATGAAACAACACAAACAGCATCTCTGTGTTACTGCACACGCCTGGAAGTGAGGGACACAGATATAAAAGGTTACCATGACTACAGAGACACCGTCGGAGCAGCAAGGAGTCAAGACTTCACGACTTGAAAAATAGGAGAGAATAAGAAATACAGCACTATGTGTCAAAGAAAAAGTCCTCTTATGTCTCTTATTTCCATTCACGCTGATCCTTCTAAACTTCCTGCGAGTGTGCGAGATGATGGATCATCTCAAAAAGGCTCACATCCCATAAGCACTCTCTTTATGGATCTGCCCCTGAAAGCCAGAGAAAAGTCCATAATATACGTATTTCCCCTCTCATATCTAGCCACTGCAATCACTGCCGTATCTGCCGCTCCCCTCGGGGCAGCAAATTATCGGGAAACGCCAACGACGAGCTGAGCTGTAATTGGTGCGGCCGCGGACCCTCATCCTCTTGACCTTCTCTCCGTCACTGCGTCTCAGACAGCCAGCCTCTCTCCCATCAATTCTTCTATTTCATTTTTTTTTCTCTCACACTAGTGAATGTCACCCCCTTTCTCTCTCTCTCTCTTTTCCCTCCACCTGTCTTTTTCCTCTCTCTGCTTGCTCACTCTCCTGTAATGATTTACACACTGCCTCCACAGTGAGAAAGGGAGGAGGGGAAAAAAAAACCCTTAAAACAACGAAATACAGTTTTTTATCAGCGGTGAATTGATTGATTATTCAGGAGGGAAAGGCCGACAGCGGTTGGGCTGCAGGAATAAAAAGATATACGTGAGGTGTGTGTGTCTCTTGTCCAGCTGTCAGAGGGCTGAATTATCAATCCGCATGGCAGCTCTCCTGCAAAACCAGGTTGAACGAATGCGCTGCAGAATAAAAACTGGCAGCTCAGGTTGCCGTCACATGACTCAGGAGAGTGTGAAACTATAAAACGGAGGTAAACTGCATCGCGGCATTGATATGCTAAACACACGTGCAGCTTTTGTAAGAGCAGAGGAGGAGCGTGATAATGTGTGCAGATTCTGATGATTACATTTGAGCAGAAACCACACAAGCTCCTCTTGTGAGTCAGTTGCAGTGCAGCAAGCTTCTTTTTTTTTTTTTCTCAGCTATGTGGCTCCGATGCAGATAGAAGGAGGAGAGTGATGTTATAAGAATGAGTCAAGTTGATACGCGCATTAGTGGGTGAAAGTGAGCATTTCACTGTGACACCCACATCCTCCACATGAAGACCTGCAGTGGGCTCGCTGGCAGACAGCATTGATTGATCCGTCTCTTTTGGAAATTCAGAATAGGCTACATACAGGATGAGAATAGCTACATCATGACTAAACTACGGCCCCGCTACAGCACAACTCCACAGGCATTGTTGCCCCAGTTTGAATCTCACATGAAATTGTTCCACAGACAAGATCAAATTGACCCCAATTGCACTTTTTTGACCTTTTCACCCACCCACACACTCAAACGACACCGCTAGTTAAGACCTGACTTGCTGCTGATGTGATGTGATCTGTTTGGCTCTGCCTCAGCGATGAATGAGAAGAAATACAGTCATTAGTCCAAGTTGTTGGTATTCACTATTTATCTATAGCTATGTTTCTCATGAGCCAATCTCAAGTCACACGAGGTCTCGTTATCAGGAGCCAATGTAGTCCTCTACACGCTGGTACCCAACCTGTTCTCTGCCTCAACCGAACCAAACCTTAGTCATAGCTGTGAAAGATCAGTTTCAACGTCCCCTCTGGTGGATACAATGAGTCGAGTCATCTCTGATCTCCGCTACATTCGCAGGTTAATTGCCGGACCGCGTTAAGCCGTCCCATCTGACGGGCTGCTATGTAGGCCATTGATCCCTCCAGCTGGCCTCTGCCACGTGACGCCAGCATCTGGTATCTGGGCTGTGGCAAAGTTCACGGGCCTCCTGTCCTCTATACCTCACGTCATCACGAACATCCTGCACACTATACACACACACACACCTGGTGCTGCATAAGACTGAAAGCAGGGTTCCTGGTTACCTTTTTAACGAACACACCGGTAGGATATGAAAGAATGAAAGTCTTTCTACTGGCCATCAGTGTGTCAGGAGATGTCAGTGTTTTACATTCTGGTTGCCTAAAAATGTGTTATTCAGCGTTGGATTGTGCTTAGCTCCACCCTCTCGTGTCACTTCTGGTTGCAAAAAAATATAAATAATGTCGACGGCCAAAAACCAAGATGGCGACGGACAAAGTGCTAAACTTGGGGCTTCAAAGCGGCTTCCAAAATCCAACGGGTAATTTCCCAGTGACTACGTCCACTTCTTATATACAGACTGTGGTTGCTAAACAATCTAATTCTAAAGAAAGAGAGATTCTTTACTCTCTCAAGAAGCTGTATGCTCATGCAGGAAAAACACGACCTGTGCATCATTACACTGTTAAAACTGCATGGGTGACTTGAGCCGTGGGTGGATTCGAAACGTGGTGAAGAATTTGTCATCTGGCAACTGCACCAGTCGTGAGTCAAATGCCACATCGGCGCTTTTTCAGAAGTTTCTAAGTAACGATGTCACGGGCTAGAAGTTCTGCGCCTGTTTGTTCTGCCTCCAGCTGCATGTGAAGCGCAGATAAGAGGTGACGGAGGAGCGTTCGCTCGAACGACGTCTCGGAGGATCAACAGTGCACAACCCACACACATCTGTGCTGACGAGGACAGCCCTCCTCTAATAATACAGCTCTGTCCTCCACATTGGGTTGGACATAACCTCAGGGTGGGTGAGAGACAGAGACAGAGAGAGACAGAGAGACAGAGAGAGAGAGAGAGACAGAGAGAGAACATGTCAATTCTCGCGATAAGCTACATTTTTCCTTTGTGCACGTGTAACTCTTCCCACCTGTTCTGGGAAAACTCTTGAGGGATGGAAACACCAACTCATGAATAAACAGAAGGACGGTGCATGTTAATGTGAAAACACACGGCTCAAGCTTGTATGACTCCACCACAGAATGTTTTACTTGATTTAGAAAAGATACTCTGAATAGCAAAGTCAGGACGGAAACCTCAGCGGTGTTACTCCTGTCCGTGGTAGACGTTTTGAATCTGTTCTTGTTACAAGGGCTGCAGTGGGGCTCTACAGGTTTCATTGATGACATTTAGTCAATGTTGAATGGATTTGCTTGTATCAAATTTTGCTCACCGTGCACATGGCATCATGTTGGATCAGCTCTGTGGTTTGTATCGATGTGTTCAGCCTACAAGGCCATTCCTTTATACCTCTGAGTGGTAAGACAAGTGGATTCTTGGAAGCTCTGTAAAGTTGCTGTTGATCCATAGAAATATCGTCTTTCGTCCTGGAACACATCTGGAAAAAGCTGCACAGTAGTAAGTGAATGCAGCTCCTTTTGCTTTATTGGCGATGATTCCATCACACGTCTTACAATCACATTCCAGGATCTCATCCAGAGGTCTTTCTCTCACAGAAAGAGTTAAATTTCAGTCTAAAATCAATCAAACTTTAATTGTACAGCATCTTTCATGCACATTAGTGCCGGTAAAAGTCATATCTAACATTCTGAGAAATGAGACTAAATGTAAACCACCATACTTTGGTGTACAGAAAGGCTGTTATTAAAGCCTTTGTGTTGTCAGATGCAGGCAAAGTGTAAGATTCCCACATGGAGAGAAACAACCGTATCGAGCTCAGGTAGCCTGTCAGTGAGAAAGAGGAGACGTATGAAGTACAAGCCCCAGTATTGATTTACCGAGGATCTGGGTTAACAACATGCATCTGGGGTGCCTCGCTTTGTGCCAAAGATCCTCGTGTTCTAATCAGAGACGCCACGTTTTTTCTCTAATTCCCAGAAAAACTTTCCACAGATGCCCTCGAAAACAATCCCAGGAAAACACCGGGTTGCAGCAAACATTTCTTTACAGAAGAACAAACTGTCAACAACCTCTGAATGATTCCTGACACCAAGCTGCACAACAGCCATTTTTTTACAGTTAGTTATTTGTATAAAATGTGACGGCTGGTGTGACACATCGGGCATTCAGCTCAGCCTCTGACTGAGCTCACATCACCAGAAACTCTGGTTCCCTCTGTTATTTCTGTCCAGTCTCTTCTCCTTTTCTCAAGCAAGTATTCTCTTATTGTTATTTTATGATAGAGAATATGGACAGCAGACACAATAGATGGTAGACTCACAGCCTCCCATCGCATGATTAATGTCTTGACCTGGGTAATAAGTGCAGCATTGACAACCAGTTATATGAACATGAGGACAGTTTTCTTTAATTAAGGGTATACGCTTTGGGCTACTTTGGGCCTTTCTGGAGCTCCTCTTTAATTAGAGATGGAGCATATGTTTCAAGGACACTTTGCTCCGTGCTGCCATATGAGGTGCATAGGAACATGCTGGGTTTGACAGCCTGAAATTCACTCCACGAAGTCAGAAACATGTTCTGTCCACTAAGAAGAGGATGACCTTTAAAGACAGGGACAGATAAAGGTAACAATTAAAAATTTACTACCGCCATTATGCCAGCTCCATCAAACCAGGCAAGAACTACGCTGCTAAGAAGCTAATAATCACTGATGATGATGATAAAACACTGGTAGCAACGTGCTAATTATTTCAGGAGCTGAATCCAGTAGTAGTCCAAAACTGTGATGATAAAGACTTCTCCATGGAGGCAAGATTAATGCGTTGCCGGAGGTGTCTTTGAAGTAGAAAAATTGGCAATTTTCGGTGGCCATGGAAGATTTGTCCATTTGAAACGAGAGCAGACAGCGGAGTGAAGTCTTCCTGATGGATTCGAGAACAGCTTGGGTCAGATAAACAAAGCAGCGGGCACCGAACACAGATCGATAGGCTGAGATAGGTCAGAAGATGGTGTGGACGGAGAAGGTCAGGATGGGTCAGAGCAGTTTGTCCAACAGTGCACACGGGGTTGCTCTTTGGCCACCCATTTACTTTTAGCAGCGGATAAAGATTCACTCTGCACTTGAAAACAAAAACAAAATAAAATGTTCCCGGTATTTGGTTTCGGTGCGTTACAATTGTGCCGCTATTCAAAAGACACCCATTTCATTTTGAATGCAGTAACCATCAAACAGACAGATCCAGACAATGACCACGATCATTTTCCAGCCATGAGATGAAAGCGTTCCCCAGCAGGTGCTTCCCACAAGATGCATTAGCTGCTGATATTAAAGAGTGGGCATTGTGCTCAGTGCCATTCCGTCTCCATTGCACCCCCTCCACTCTATGTGGGAGGGTCATGACCACTCAGCCGGAGCTACCTCTCCCACCAGAGATCAGACAGACACAGCGGGCCATGCACCGCGACCACACCGCCTTGAATAGCACACACAGATGCCCGCTCACACAGACACAGAGTTAGTCACCATAGCTCAGAGCTGAAACGCTGCTCAGGGTAGCGGGGAGTAAAATAACTGTGTTGATGATACTTTTTGAAACTTTTCTGGACTTCACACATTCGTCTTATTCCTGCCAGCTGGTTTACTTCCATTTGCAGTGAACACGATTCATCAAAAAACATGGGTGGATAACCTAATTCAAGCACTGAGGATAATATGCTCACATTGCTCATTCTGGTTGTTGGAGTAAAGTAACGCTACGGGAGCTGTGCTCTAATATCCTTTATTTAAAAAAAGTAATCTAAGAAGTACAACTTTTTGTTCTTAACTTAATGTAGAAAAAGCAGAGACAGATGGCTAGGCAGCTTACTAACATCTTATCCCTGCGTAAACATGGTCCTTGTTTAAACACAAGTTGCGTTGGACCAATAAAAAAATCAATTATTGCATAGCTGCATAACACGGGGATAACAAGAAAAGGGAGGCAGTGAGGAATATAGACTAAGAGTCCAAAGTCATGCTAGAAGCTCTATGAGGCTATACTTGACACAGCGTCAGCATGCTAACATGCTAACAATGCTAATGTAATGATGTTAAGCAAGTATTAAGTTAAGCGTGTTAGCATGCTAACATTTGCTACAGACCACTTAACTCAGTACAGTTAAGGCTGATGGGAATGTCATTTGTTTTGCAGCTACTTAGTCATAAAACAAAGAATGCACAATGTTAAAATACGGCGTCTCCGCATTGTATCATTTTGTAATCTTACTTTTTACGGTTTCTGATTTCTGATTGTTTACAGCGCTAATAGCGCCAAACCGTAAGAACAAATGGCATATGCTCTCAAAAAAATGGGCGGGGCAGGAAAGGTTTAACAGTTGTGTAAAATATTAAAAGTATTTGGTGCAGAGAATGAAAACAAATTGGAAAACAAACTCCACGACACCATTCCATCACTTCAAAGAGGACAGAGGGCAGAGAATCGTAGCTGCTACGTGGATCAGAAACACGTGACTGAAGCTACACTATGGCGTGTTCATTTTGCTGCATCACTGCTCCTTGACCATCTCACGCCAGCAATCGCATGCGTCAGTCACTGACACACACACACACACACACACACAGCACTGTACATACTGTACGCTCTAACATGCACTCACGCTGCTGGGTTTTTAGTGCGAGCTCAGCCCTCTGACTATATTGAACCATCAGTAAGTTGAGAGACTGGTCAGTTTGACTTTGCAGAAATGTGCAGTATTGCATTTTGAATCCCAGGCAGGCAGTTTGCTTTCATCAATGCACAAAGGCTTATAAGAGGCAGAGCGGAGCTGGCACCGGTGAGGCACATTGAGTTTGAATTGACAGCTGCTGAGCTCTGAGGTGTGTCTCCAGTGTAGGCGGGTGGCTGGGCCTTAGAGACCTTCTATATTCCTGTTGGCATACTCAAGTTCAATAGACGGCCTGTCTTACACAAAGCCAATGTGACATCAATAGACCGTAGCGGTGTAAAATGAACTATTTGGTGCAGAGAGCTACATTAAGTCAGCCTTACTGAGGCTAATACAATAAAACCAATGTGTTTTTACACCAGCTACCGAATAAGATAAGCTACAAAGAGGCTTGTTCTCCCATATAACACTTAAACCTAACTTAAAGTTAGAGCCTGATCTCATCTGTACTGAGAGCCAGAGTATGCTAGTAATCCTGAATGTCCTCAAATGCTTTGGAACAGGAAGGCATTTGACAAAGAGATCATGTGGGTACACTGATAGTACATTTTGTCCACTTTAAAGAATCAGCTGGTCTACAGCTACTCCAGAAGCATCCTGCATGCAGAACTAGCAGGGCTTTTAAAGGGTAAATATAGAGGCACTGTTTTATGTGCATGTAAAGTACCCGCAGGCCGTTTGTGAAGATGCACTGCTGGAGAATACGTCAGTGCCCTGTAAAATCTACCGGGAGAGCACGGTGTTCAGTATTTGTCTAAGCATAAACATCCATGAACTTTCAGAGATAAAACTCCTTCTTTGTAGCTACTAACAGTCAGCCAGCGACTCTCTGAACTCCTGATGTGATTAAAGTTCTCGTTGAGCAAATGTACAAAACAAAGCCTCAAGAAGGCAGCACACTGACGGAATCTAGTTCCTGTGTTTGCACGGTCTCGCTGCTGCAGCCAATTGTGCCTGCAGTGGAAAACAAAAACATCGTGAACGATGCTTAACCCAAGCTGATTGAACATGGGGTTAAAGAGGAAAGGAAGTAAGCTGTTGGAAAGAGAGGGGCACTAAATAATCGAGAGCTCCGACTGACCCAGTGTGATACTTTGATGGTCCTACGGACCACATGGGTCCCAGAAATCAGTGAAACATTACCGTTGACTCGGACACACACTGCTGGCTGCTCGGATCGATCGCCACTGATCGCTCCCTCCTTGCTCGGCTGTTAAAAGCCATTACCACTGTTGTCTCCATCGATCACCGGCAAAACGTGCGCGTCCCGGTCCCAGCGGACGACAGCTGTCCTGTGCCGAAGGTCTGCAGTCTCGCACCTTCTTTGTGTCTCCCACCCATCTCCGGAGAGAGAACTAGGACACAGAGGGGACAACAGGGTTCACTAATAAAGGGAGGGAGGATTGATTAGCAAACTGTCACACGAACCTGATAAAAAATACATTTATAAACCAAATCAGTGTTTTGTTTTTTTTAGATTCTTGCACCGCACGCGAGCTGTAGGGTTAGATGGCGGTCGTATACAAACTGCAGGACTTTTGATGTTGGAGAATTAAGTTCGCTGTTTGAAATTAGTAGCAAATAATCAGATTTTTAAGGCGACAGAGTTAGCACACAGTCCTAATGAGCCCTGTTTAGTCTGCATGCTTCTGTGTTACTTCCAGTATATAAAGACATATCCTGCATTCACTGAGCTGTGTAAACTGCACATTACTTCAACTCGCTCTGTTCGGGTGTCTTTGCTCCAGAGCTCAGAAGCATCCAAAAGAAGTCACTGTATATGAATCCGTTATTTACAACTGACAACACTTTAAAAAGGCGTCGCTGATGTGATTGAAAGGCCGAGGGGGAAGCGCCGCCTCCGCCCACTCATCACGGTAAAAGTGAGTATCCACATTAACACCAGTTCAGTTACTGTACAAACTGTTGTCAGAAAGTATCTGTCAGAATGTGATGAATACTCTTGACAGGAAATATATATTGTATTTTTAAAAAGTGTTCAAACTTTTTTTGCTTGCTAACAGGAAGATGTCTCTGAGGTTACTGAGAGAGAAAAGAAAAGCTGGAGTGAGGAATTCAGCTCTGTGAGAGCAGAAGGTTTTATTCTGTGATTGATTTTAAAGTAGGAAGACAGTTACTGGATCCAGTGCTTCTGAAAATCCCCCACTGGCATCACAAACCTGCAGCTGCAGCAGCGATATTTATACTTCAGATATTCTGGCTTGAAAAACTTTTTTCAAATCATTTCTTTTTTAAGTATTCATAATCAGAAGATCATTTTATAGAACAAACAAACTTGGATATTTCTCATTCAGGCTGCAGTGCTTGAATTCAAGTCATGAAGAATTACACTGCAATGTTGTGCCTTTTTATGTAAGAAACAAACTCTCACTATGCCCTAATCTCACAGCCTGATTTAAGATTCAGTAAAGCATGCCGCTGTAAACATGACTCGAACCATATTTGTTAGTAAAAACAACCTCCATCATCATTACAGTGAGCTGCTGTGATACAGTGGCCTTGAAACAAACAGTACTGTAATCCTGCCTGCCAAAAACTATTTGCACACCTCATTACACTGTGGCTGTGAAAATATGTTCAACATCTTAAGACAAGAACCTGGAATGATTTATGAGGCAAAAACAATGAGAATTAATCCGCTGTTTACTGTTGTTTGAAGTTAATGTATCGGAGCAAAGGGCTAAAAAGACATGAGTGATGAGCAAAGGGAGCGCTAAACTGTAATGCTGCTAAAATAGTCAACATGCCTTTCTTCATTGTGTTGAAAAAGAAATTAAATGTGGTCGCTGACATCATGTTCTGTGATTTCTGTCCTGAAATATTTTTGTTTCGATTATTCTATCAAGTGTTTTTTATAAATAGATAGGGACCTGCTAAGATGAAGGGACATGCGTTACAAATGAGTGCAGCGATGGGTAAACACGGCCGGGTCCATCAGCAGGTACCTATGTGCTCCCTTAGAACACATTACGTAATAAAAGTCAACGCTCAGCACGGCGCTCCTCTCCTCCAGTCTCAGGTGGGGTCAGAAGATTTGAAGCAGCCTGAACACAACATCAACCGCAGAACTAAAG